>NW_025110335.1:10292-30830 GCF_011392965.1 Frieseomelitta varia | reverse complement strand
AAAAAAAAAAAAAAAAGAGAAGAAGAAGAAAGAGAAAAGAGGAGGGGGAGATGTCGTTCGTAAATAGCCAAGAAGAACGACCAGCTGATTCTGGCTAGTAGATGTAACGGACAAAAACCTTCATTTACGACGCGTTTTTACTCATCCGCCGCTACACTTATTAGACGCTCGGAGAATATTAATTTACCCGGTGGTACAGGACCGTTCTAAACGACTCGCCGCGAAGCAGCAACAGTCCGAGAGAGAGAAAGAGTGGTAGGGAACGAGAGATAGAGAGGAAGCTCGGTCCTTTCCTCTGATACAGTTTCGCAACGGAAAAGCCCTGGGTCTCGTTACGTCGCTGAAAATTCTCGACATTTTCCGCTGAATGTCCGTTTCGTGTTAATGAACGACTTATCTTCATATTTGCTGTCACCACGTGCACGAGACGGAGCTCGTTTACGGAAGTTGGCTAGCTACTAGCCGGCTATAGTAACTGCGGAATTAATTGAGATCCTAGCTAGCCTATCTTGTTATCCGAGTAAATTGTGAATTCCTGCTAACCGAGCATCGGTGGTAGCTCGTTTAAGAACTACCACCGGCCAGTTTCGCTCGTGCTCGTAAACGGGGATAAAGATGAAAAAGAGAAAAGGAAAAACGAGAAAGCAACAACGTTCTCCTTTTCTGCTTTTCTGATAACACCAACGGGATAGGAAAAAATTTTTTCTTCGAGTGAACAACAAGTTCTCGATAAGTCTTTGAAAAATTCGATTTCGTAAAAGAGAAACGAGTCTTTAACTTTGGACTTAATCGTCGTCCATTCTTCTCTGTCTTTTTAATATCTCGAGGAGAGAAGATTTTTTTAGTTAAAGCGAATGATCAACTTCTTACGGATTTTTACTGTGGCGTAGTTTCCACTATCTTCCTGAGAAACTTCTGAGAAACTGGAAAAGAGTTTTTCGACTTATCTGTTCTGTTACTCGATAAGAAAATTTTTTTTAGAACGAATAATTTTTTTTTTTTTTTACGTGTTTCTGCATTCGTCGATTACGAATCTGAGAATCATCTTCTTCTCTATCACTCTCTCGATTGCGAGAAATTCAATTCTGGAAAGGGAAAGCAAGTTTTGAACTTTGAATCTGTTTGAACGATGAAGGATAAGGAATTTGCTTTTGATAATTCTATAAACTATTCCAAACGCAATATATGTGTGTCCTTGTTAAATATGATTAATCAACCATTCAAGTGATCAGAATTTTCAATTTTTCGCCAATTTTTCTGACATTTTCCAATTTATTTCAAAAACTGAGAGTGTGAAAACCGACCGTAGCACGCGATAGAACAGAACATTTTTTCGGAAACTATCGAGGAAAATAATTTCCAAACGAGAAAGCGAGACAGTTTAACGAAGCTCATCAAACGTGACCCTCGTGTCTATTCGCTATTAAAAAGATGAAAAAAAAGAAAAAGAGAAAATTCGTCAGACAGTGTAATCGAGAAAGAAAATTACACGTCGAACCTCGGACGATGGAATTAGCGAGGCAAACGCACATTCGGTCACGGAATGACGAAAAAAAAACGACAAAAAAAAAAAAAGATAAAGAAACAAGTAACCGTCGCATAAATCTCCTCGTTCGTGTCGACTTTTCATTAAATTACATTGTCCAACGTTGTTTCCCTTTTGATTGCATGTCGAGATTGCTCGCTCACGCTCACGCTTCACCAAGGTGGATACCATTATTGTTCATTACCATTCGTAACATATCGAAAATTCCGTCGGCGACGGAACCGTCACGAACTGAAGTGGAAAAGAGATCACCTTGAGATTCTGAAGATCGTAAATTCGTCTTCCGCCATTTTCAATTCTGTGTCAATCATTGGCAGGTGATGGTTACGTTTTGAATTGTAATATTGATTGATACAGATTTAAAAACCAAGATTGATTACAATCAACAAATGAAAAATTGACAATTTCTGTTTACCTAAATTCGAGCTGAGGTGGAAAAGAGACGTCGAATCTTGAGATTCTAAAGATCGTAGATTTGTCCTCCTCGTTCTTAATTCTGTACTGGCAGTGGTAGTTATGTTTTAGATTGTTGTGTATTTCAGATCTGTACGGATTTATAATATGTACGGATGAATCTCTTATATTATTAATAATACGTACGGATTGTGATATTTCAAACTGGTAATAACTGTAGTTTGTGCATTTACCAAAATTCTCGTGGAAGCAACATGTTTTTAAATTGCTTCGCTACTGTTCTTCGTTCTTTCTGCTCGTCCTCTTCTTTGACAAAATTCAAGTCCAAACGAGCAGTCGTTCGGACTCGATAAATTATTCATTGAATGTTCGGAATACTGAAAGAATACTCGACCCCATTTTATAAACAAAACTTCGCCGGTATTACGAATAAGTAATTAGATTTGAAATTTATTTTAATATTTCGCTAATCCAGTGTTAAAGTATATTCATATTCATAACTTTGGCAAAATCGGTAAGATCAATATTACAGTTTGCTCGGCGGAGTGCCCCGAGGCGGTAATATTTCCTCTTGAACGGAGCCTTCGGTGCGCGAAATTTTCAGAAAGCGTAAACTTTGAAAGCGGCGGTAACAAGCAAATGTTGCGAAGCAACTTGAAGATTCGAAAATGTCAGAGATATTAGAAATGTACGTAACACGACGCCAAGATATGACGTGATTAATTTTATGTGACAAAGACAAAGTCAGAAGGTAGAAATAAGGATCGATATCTATCTTCGGATTGGATCTATCTTCATTTTATTTTCCAGGCTATTAGATCGTACTACATTCTCGCAGAAAATCATCTGAAAGTGGCAGCTACTCCATCGAAGTCAATCAGTCATCATTCTTGCCTGACCTTTAGGATATTTCTCTTGTTGATAAATTGTATCGAAAGCATAGCTTGATAAAAGGGATAAAAATAAAAGTATTAAAATACTACGCGTGGTGTTGGCTATACGTAAAATACTTTTCTTACGCGCAGACGCGTATTTTACGTAAAAATATTGGACTTATTCATTTATTTCACATATCGTAAAAATACTTATCCTTGTTTAAAATTCTCTCGTTCCAGGAACGTGTCCGGTCGAAAGGAACAGCAGGGATGGCAGTGTGTTTGGATTAAAATAACTCAGAGCTGGCAGTTACAAATCCATGACTCGTTTATTAAGAAATACTGTATTGTTCCGACAATCGCGAAATGGTGGTACGAACATAACGGTTCCTCAAGCTAAGAACGCTTGGACGCAGTCGTCCCGGTGTCACCGACGTCGCTTCCGGGTTAACGGGTGGGACTCGCGACAGTCGCGCGACATCCACCGAAAAAAATCAACGAGGTCCACGAGATCGATCGTGGTGGTTTCGTTCACATCGCGTAACACTCCGTCACACACACGTGCATCGTTCATTTTGTGTTTCCGCGGCTGATATTAGGCGCGCACCCTAACAAATATATATATATATATATATATATATATATATATATATATATATATATATATATATATATATATATATATATATATATACGAATCTCTCTCGTGTTAAAACAACGCACACAAACGTTTAAGAGAAGCAAGTACAACATCAAGGTTTCATCGATTTCGTTTCTTTTCTCGTTCGCTTTTTTTTTTCTTTTTTTTTTTTTCTTGGTTGGAGCCGAGTGTTTACGTTTCAGGGTTACCCTGTCGATCGTCTCCCTCTCTCGTTTCGCGATACAGATCGAGAACCACCTCCAACCACCGCCAACTGAGCAAATCAAGCCGGAGATCCGTGAAATCTCGAGTGAGACCGAGTGATCAAACGACACACACGATTCGTTACTGCTACCAGGCGATTATCGAAGCTCTCGGCTCGATCCGGTGTGTACACACACATAGTAGTCGAGCACGGGGGTGAACGCTGGCTTCCGGCTTGCCACCGAGCGGAATCCCCCGCGGTACGTGTGACGCGAGATCGGCGTGACGCCGGCAAGTCCCATTTTCCTGGTGAACGTCCCCAAACCGGTGTACGCGTGACACGACAGAGAGAAGACGCGGACAAAGAGACAGACACCGAGGCAGACACAGAGACAAAGTGAATCGCTCGCTGCGGTACATATCGTATATCGCTCCCTTCCCTTCTCTATTCCCCGGCTGCTCGTTGCGAACGAACGTCGTCGCCACGACGGGACGACGAGGAGAGAACGCCGACGCGCTCTGGCAGTCGTCCGGGGTCGGTCGATCGTTCGCGCGACAACGACGACAACGACGAAGCGCGAGGAAGAGCAGGGAGCTGCGTTCCGGGCAGTTGCGTAACGTCGCAGTGGCAGTGATCTTTCGCCGGATGGTGGGATACGGATCGCAACCTACCGATACCTCAGCAACTCCGCGCAGACCAGCAGGACGAGCAGGTGCAGCGAGAAGTAGAGACGCGGCGTGGATGGTCCGGTGGATGCGAACGTTAACGCGTACGACGAGTAGCATTCCTTGTAGGATTCCGGATTCAGCCGGGTGACCGTGCAGTAATGATGAAGGGCGCAAACTACGTTCAGCGGTCCTCCGCAGCCCCAAATCTGCTCCACTTCCCGCGGCAACGAGACCGTGTTGGCCGCGTAGTATCTACAGGAATTGAAGCAGTCCCGCGTGCGCGGGAAGATAATCAGCCGGACGAAACTCTGTCTCTCTCTCTCTCTCTCTCTCTCTGATTGTTGAGAGACTACGCTCTCTGAGAGCCATCGTATCGGAATAATCATTAGCATCGCAATGACGCGATTGGGGTTGAAAATGGTGGACAGTTATCAGCGTCAACCACCGGCTGAATTATCGCCGAGAAATATGGAAATTATTAATGCAGCCGACACGGCTCTGTCACACAGAGAGCCTCCGCCTCTCTTGCGATCGCTGCTCCGCGTTGGATCACGTAAACCTAACGGCCGCAGAGTGACAGAGCGCCATCCCCTGCACATCGATCCCTACAGGGTACAGGTGCTGCGTGGTCGCGCAACTTTGTCACGAACAACTTACGTCAGTCATCCCGTTACTCGAACCGGCGTGGACAAGTTTTCAAGGTCGTGCGATATCGCGCGTTTCACGAGACCGCGACACGACCGAGGGGATGGACACGAGGCCTCGCCTTGAAAGCGAAATTAAAGGGAAATTCAATTACGCCGCGAAGATTGAACGTTGCTGCGAGCTTTGAAAGAATTTTTTGTGGAGTTTATAGTCAGGCAGAATTCTGTCTGGACTGTTACCTTCGATTGCAATCAATTTTTCATCGTTTGGAAATACGTCTCTATTTTTTTTTTTTTTTAGCTACAAGTAAATTAACATGCTTCGTCGATAACATTTCGACAACACAGAAATAGGTAAAAAAAGCTTTACTTTTTACGAAAAGAGCTAACTTTATAATCCAGATTTGGGATCAATTTGCGTTTATATATATATATATATATATACGTCGAAACAAATAATCGAATCGATGTAAAAGTGTTTCGTCGAAAGGGAGAAACATATTTTTGTCGTTTCGAGATCCGTTAGAGAACCGTTGGCAAAATTTTCAAAAGCTTTGGGAATGCTCGAACACGAGGCTAAAAGCAAGGGAAGTAGTAAAAAATTTTGTTTTCTTTTTTTTTTTTTTTTGGTTAGCGCACCAACGTTGCTTTATTTCTTTGCAAAAACTGCACGAGATACGACTCACGATATCTCGCAAAGTCCCGGAAATTACAGAATTCGCGTACCACGCAGCAGCAAACAAACGGAGGACCAAACGAAAAAAAAATCANAAAAAGTCGATCGCACGAAACCAATCAAAAAAATTCCTGAAAAAAAAAAATCAAAAAAAAAAAAAAAAGAAAAAACGACCGAGAAACGCCAAAGTGGTGGAAATATGTCAAAGTAACGTTCCAATTCTTCTCTCTTTTTTTTTTTTCCTTTTTTTTTCTTTTTCCTGCGCGAGATACTCGAGCCGTAGGGACCAGAAGGGAAGGAAAGGGTGCGCTGGAAACCCCGGATGATCGATGATGCCTGTCCACGATACGATCGCGGTCACGTATCCCGACCCGGACAGATGGAAAAATTTGTCGGTCGAGCCGTTTACCTACCTGACGAAAGCATAATCATTGAGTTGCGTGAACCGGTCGGCCAGGTCGTGAAGAGCGATCGCCGTAATTTCCTGAAGTTCGTAGTACTCGAGCAGAGAGTACTCGGGCAACCAGTTTGCCGTCCCGATTGAATTCGCGTCCGGCAGATTAAGATAGTACTGCGTATAATCCAGCACCTGAACACGACAGAACAGAGAGGAGAGGATAGGTCGTCGACGAATCCTATATAATATATATATACACAGAGTGTCATGTAACTGGTGGTACAAGCGGAAAGGTGGTGATTCTACATGAAAAACTGAGTGAAAAAATATGGATTAAAATTTTTTCGTACGAAGCTTCGTTCCCGAGAAAAATAGCTTTGAATGTTTATTGAGTACGCTCGATCAAGATTCAACTCAATTATTGGAAGACATTCCTCTTGAAATTCGAAGAAATTTAATTTACCAACAAGATGGAGCACCATCGCATTTCAGTCGTGAAATGAGAAATTTTTTTTAAACGAAAACTACCAATATTGGATCGGCCCCAATGGAAGAATACCTTGGCCGCTACGATCTCCGTTGGATTTTTACTTATGGGATCATGTTCAATCTATGATGTGTTCTAGCGACATAGCGAACGTTGAACAGTTGAAAGAGAAAATTATTATAACGTTTGCAACATTGAAACTACAAAGTAACACATTAGAAAATGTTCGTAGAAATTTAATAAGAAGAGAACAGTTATGCATGCAACAACGTGGACATCACTTCCAACAATTTTTTTAAAGTAAAAATAATTAATGAAAAGACATTCTGTGTCCTCGGATTGGGAATGTTTACAAATGTTAGTAGAAATAATAATGAAATTTCGTTGAATTGAATCTTGATCAAGTGCACGCGTACTCGATAAACATACAAAACCATTTTTCTCGGAAACAAAGCTTCGTGTGAAGAAATTTTATTCTGTATTTTTTATTCAGTTTCTCATGTAGAATCACCACCGGTTACATGACACCCTGTATATATTCCCGTGGCTCTTTCGGTCGAGAAATTATGTACAACGAGTGTGGAAAGTATTCGGCACGTGTAAACTTTTGTAACTTCGTGAAGAAAAGAAAGAATCGTCGTCAAAAAGATTTCCTGAAATTTGCAAAATTTTCGAGAAACAACGTATCTTTAAAATGATGTTTTAAAAAGCATCTTTCAAAAGAACGAGTTTAAAGTGTCGTCAGAGAAGCTTCGCGCTTTAAAATGAGCCTAGGTGGAATTTTTCCCCGTGAAATTATAATAGCTTAACCCTTTGAATGTCTAGTCCAGATTAGAATCAATAATAAAATAATTATTACTTGTTTCAAAAATTACACTACAATATGTCGAATATAAATATATTAAAAAAACAAAACTTTCCCTTAATAAACCTTGCCAACCCTTCGTTCGAAGATTTTACAAATTCAATATATCTTCGTGGACATTGAAAATTTTTTCCCCGTAACTTGTACATCCACCGTGATCCTGAGGATCGAAATCTTCCTTAGTGCAGACAAAATCCTTCGTCGAGTGATCGTAGTAGACGATCGTAATTGTTGTCGCGCAGATCGGGCAGAAATTATTGAACGTCACGTGGCGTTAAAGTGGTTTGAACCTCAACCTACCTGACCGGTGGTCGTCTCGAATTTGTACAATCTTAAACCTGGATTGTTGGGGCCTCCTGGCGTGCTCGGCGATATACTCGGCGCCATCATTATCCACGATACTGGCAGACCTAGACGACACAAACGTCCACCATGACGTGAAATCGATTATTCACCGAATTCCAGTTTCGCGACGTATACATATATGTACATACGATACATGTTCGTGGGCAAACGAGGCGGGATATTAAGGCAGGCGAAGGTAAAAAGGGTTCGGAACGTTTTGAAACTCGCTGGCGTGACTGATAAAGCGGACTGCGAAACGGTTGGAAAAGTATTCTGGCTATTGGGCGACACACGCACGGAATTTATCGATTATCGCTCGTGACCTCCGCGCCGTTACGTTACGATGAAGGAACGCCGTGGAAAATACGAGCGGGGCTCGTGACAGAATGTACGAATGCTGTACAACGCGTCGTAAAATCGTACCATCCTACCTTCACGATCACGCTCTTTCCGGCTAGGGTGCTCCGTCGAGGATTTATACTACTCGATCGTCGAAGTTATTTTTGAGAAACGATCGCGCGATATTTTAAATGCATTCGAGAGAAACGATTGGTAAAACTGACCGTTCATCATGCCTCTACATCCTGATGATATTTGAAAGTACCGTTTATATCATTTTAATGCGACAACGATTCCTCGCGATATATTGAGAGGCACGTAAATTGAATGTTTTCTAATCGCTAGAAAAGAGAGTTTTTATTTTTATTTAATTTACCACGCGAATAGAGAAGAACCTTCTTTACGCGGATATTTCGAATATTCATCAGAACAAAATATCTATCTAGATAACTAGAGACTCATCCGAGATCGAAAAATTAAAAATGCTCTACTATATACATGAAATCATTTAAAAAATTCTTTACAATGTGTCAAAAATCAATTAATAGCAGAGAAGTTCAATAAAAATGTCACAGTCGACTTAATATCGAAGGTAAAACTTTTAAATTAGACTAGACCATTTCTAAAATCCTGAGGAAAGATCTGCATTAGTTTATTTCAAAAAATTTGAAAAACAAAGTGACGTTACTTCGCGTGACGTAAGTTGAGTCACAAAATCAACAACGCGTGCAATTTAGAAACTTGTACTGATATTAAAAATGAAAGGTGTCCTTAGTAATTTTGACCGGAAGTGCCTCTAGAGCAGAATTGTTTCGGCTGGAATCTTCCAAAGAGATCTTTCAACATTTCAACTTTTCTTTGATCCTACGACATCGAAATAAATTGCTCTCGTTAGATTACAATCGATCGACATCCACATTACGGCAACTACATAGGAATAATTACCTGCTCAAAGCTTAATGCATTTTATAGATTTTACTGTCAAGCCGCATCCGTGACGTAAGTTGATAATAAAGCAGCGGAGGGACGCTGCTTTTTTCTTCTTTCTTTTTTTTTTCTCTTTCTCTCTCTTTGTGTCCGAACTGGGACGCCTTTCGAAGTCGGCCAATACGTGTCGGATCGTTAAGAAAGTCAAACCGTCACGTCGTCGAATCGCCAACAAAGACTCGCTTTACAGTCCGCCAGCGACAAAGGCGCTAAAGCCTCCGAATACGATAAGAGCAAAGTCACCCGTGACAAAAGAGTACGAAAGCATCGGAATCAATGAATACGGTGTATCAATGGTGCTCGCTTCGAGACAGTGTTTTGCGAAACAGCATGGGAAAATAATCAAGGGGAAAGAAGGGCGGTGAAGGGCCAACGGGCGTCGATTTCATTTCCATTTTGATGCGTCGAGCGTTAAGCGTTTCCTCGCGCGCGCAAAAAAAAAAAAAAAAAAAAAAAAAACGGGGGAGGAAGAGAAAAGGAAAAGAAAAGCAGAAAGTCCGGGAGTGTGCTGAAAATGCGAAGTTCCGAACTACGAAGGAAAGGTAGGCTGGATGTTGAGGCCAAAAAAAAAAAAACAAAGAAAAAAGGCAAGTCGGGAAACGAAGAAAGAATGAGAAACAGCCACTTGGTGAACCGCGCACCCGTGGAAAGGTGGAACGTGGTTTGGGTGGCTGGACGATGCCTGCGCATCGATCCGACCGTCCCCACGGTTGATTCACCGCCACGTTCGACCGCCACGCTACTGCGAACAAGAAGAGACAACACGTATACGCACACACACACACACACACATGCACATGCACATGCACATGCACATGCACGCACATACACGTACACGTACCGGTATCGCTATAAACCACGCGAAAAGTGTCCGTGTGCCAGTGACCGAAGAACTGACCGCGAATGATGTCCGAGTACAAGCGGATCACCTGGAGATATTTGGTATTGTGATGTTCGCTCAACACCGCCGCACCGCTCTGACGATCGTCTATCCCCGGTGGCGTGTGGCCTACGATGTAAACCTAAAAAACATTAGCGCAAAATATGGGGATTAATTCAATCGTACCAATTTCTTTTTTTTTTTTTTAAGGGGGTATTCTGGTAATCCGGCGTAAAAACATCAATTTTTTTACATTTTCTCAAAGTATCATACGCTTTCGAAAATGCCTGTGTAAAAGGATTTGTTTGAATTCGTTCAATGTTATAGATGTTTAAAGAAAACGGTGGTACTACTCGCAACGTAAGTATGAATATTTCTGTACAACGGCTAACAAAAACTTCAAATGTGTTTCTCTCAAAAATTATTTTATTTTATATTTTATTTTATTTTATAATATCATTATTTATATTATTATGATTTTATAATATTTTGTTTTCTGTACTGCTCGATTGATTGTAAGTATGAACAACGGGTAACAAAAACTTCAAGTGTGTTTTTCTCAAATCTATACTTTTTGAACTGGCTGACGGGGTATCTCACGTTTTAGTTGACCGATTGACTTGAAATTTGGAGGAGATCTTCACCGGATGTACCTTTATCGCACGGATTTCAAAATCTGATGTTTTTTTCTATTTTTTTTTTTTTTTTTTTTTTTACCACCCGAAGGATAAAAAGCACAAGAAAAATCGATATTTTAAATTCAAAATGTTGCCATTCCTTTAATTTTCGAAATTTCGATGTAACAGTAGTTCATGCGATAGCCGTATTGATACTAATTAAGATGGATTTTGGTTTTTTAGTTTCAAATAACCAGGGCGACCGTAACGGTTGATATTATAAATGCTTGTGATACAGAACGTATGAACGTATACATGTGATAGAAGAATATGTTCTTCGTAATATTTGATACTAAAACTTTTTTTTAATACATCACTTCGTACGTTAGATACACGACTAAAGTATAAAACTTCAATCAAAATAGAAACGTAGTAGATCAGGACGCTTATAGTCAGACCCATAAACGTATTATATCGATTCGTATCGAATGCGTTTCTAACATTCAGTACTGAAAATTATCTTTTACTTTGACGAACATACTATCTTTTTCTTTCCATTTGACAATGTTAGACACTTATATCCAAAAAAATGAAACTCCTAAACGAGATTATTCGTATATTTTAATCAAAAATGAAAATCAATCAAATTTCTATAAAAAAAAAAAAGGAAGAAGAACTGGAAAGTTATCATTTCGAGTCTGAAAATTATTCACAAAGGTTCTCATCTGGTACTAATTATGACACTCGAACGATTATCCATTCATTATCGTTAAAGTTCGATCGCATTCTTGAGATCCCTTGAGACTCTGTATAGAATTTCGAGATAGTTTAATGCATTTGATTCGCTATATTTCTCCCCGTCAAAATTGTCAAGCGACGGAATTCCGATTAAGTAGGCGCGTTAAACGGCAAGAAGTGTTTCACGGAATCACTCTCGCGCAGTAACCGTACGTAATGAGCAACTCTCTCGTTAGCGTTGGTAAACGGAATTCCGTAAGCGTTATCCGCGCTGCAGAATCAACGCAAGATACGAATCCGGAGCGCGAGTTGCCATGAAATACCTAATCGAGCACGTTCGTGAAATTAAACGCAGTCGGCGCTGATCTTGTAACGAAGCTTCTGCATTTGAAGCTTGTAAACTGGCTGCCACCGCTCGATTTCATGTAAAATGAACGAAGAAAGGGATGACAGCAAGGGAATAACTTTAAAATTAATTATTAATTACTTCTAAAGTTGCTAAAATTTATTTTTCATTTCATCAAATTACTTAATTTTGGAACTCTTAACTTTTCTGGCCAAATTCTCCGTCGCGAAAATGTTTAATCCTGGGATTTTAAGTACATTTTTTTAATACAATCTGTCAGACGATGTGCGACGAGTGCAAATTTATTCATAACGAACGTCAGAATGTAATTAAAAATATCTTGAAAATTATGAAAAAGGAAGCACCAATAAGAACGCACAAGCGAATCTTTTCAACGGAAGTTTGTAATTCCAATTAAAGAAAAATTGCTCAAGTCGCAAACAAATGAAAAGTACACGTGTCTCACTTAGTGGCGAATAGTGAAATAATGAATCTATTATTAACATATCGGCACGAAGAGAAACATCAAGAATTCACACGTATTAAAAGAACTGACTGGAGACAACTTAAATTTAGTGACGGAGAGAATTTTAATCTTTTATCTCTTGCGCTTCTCAATAGATACTCTAAATGATTGACACTACCATTTTTATGATTTAGAAGAAAAGAAATTTCATTAGGATGAGGAGCACTTGATAAGACAATGTCACGACAAGAGAAATCTCATGCGAATAACTATAAAAATCAAATTAAATAATATTGAATGATCTGTCGCTTTGTCCCAAATATACATATTCTATATACTATGTATATCAGTATATATTCTATACGTATTGTATAATATACATATATATATATATATTTATAGTTATATTTATACGTATGTACATATTTATATTCATACTTTTGTACTGTCAGAATTTTGTTCTCTGAATTCCCATCCTTGTTTCGAACTGTATCCTGCTGCATTACTCAACTATACCAACATTGCAGTTTATTTTAAATACAGGTACCACTCTCCACTATTTTCCTTGAAGGATCTAGCTACCTTTTTACAAAAACCAGGGCAAATACTCGTGCTAATTCACATGCGAGGCGGGAGCGGACGAGGATCAAAAAATTTCCATGTCACAAGAAGAAGACAAACTAGAAGCGTTAATCTCGTACGTGGCGGGGAATATAGAAAACGAACGGCTAGAAAATGAAGAGTGAAAGACGAAAGAAACAGTCGGACGTCGCGGAAAAACCTCGAACGAGAAGAATCCGTGGACCAAATAAAGAAAAAGAGAGAGAAAGAAAGACAGACAGACAGACAGATAGAAAGAAAGATCGAGCTAGGGCAAAGACAAGAAACTGGGAAAATTGTGACGGTGAAACCGACGGTATGAATTAGGAGGAATAAAAACCTGCCCGTGCAAAACGATAAAAATGACGACCGGTTAAGAGGTGAAGGTGAAGAGGCAACAAAGGGCGGGACGTTCTCATGCGAAGGAAGAAGAAGAAGAAGAAGAGAAAAAAAAGGAGGAAAAGAAAAGAACGACTTCACCGGCCAACGGATGATACGTATGCAGAGAGAAAGCAGGCAAGGAATCAAAGAATACAGGAAAAGGGAAAGGTATGCAGGGACCGGTGAAAAATAGAAGAGAGAACGTTCTTCCGGCTAGGCGGAAGAATAGAAGCCAGTGTCACTAGCTAGAAGGGAAAAAAGGTGGGGGGAGGGAGGATGGCGCAGCGTTGTCGGTTGGATAAAGAAAAGCTCGTTAAGCTGATAAGAGAAAAAAAAAAAAAAAAAAAAAAAGAAAGGAAGAACGGGGAAAAAGTCCTTTTCCATTCGCACGGAGATTCCTTCTGAACGAATTGCACCGTTGGGAAAAAGTAGATTTCTTTAAACGGTGAATACCGTCGATCGGGCACCGGGGGAACGAAACTTTTGCCCACCGAAAGAGATAAGTGTTACGCGGTTCGGTAGGCATGAACGACCTCGCCGCTCTTCCCAGACATTACTCGCCCGTATATTCTGCTCCCTTCGTACGTGTCACGAAATATCTCTTCTCTTCTCTCCTCTCCTCTCCTCTTCTCGATTGGTTACTTCTCTCGCGTAGTCTCGTTACGCGCTGCACACGCCCGAATATTACATACTAGATCCTGGGAGAGACCTAGCTGCCCCTGGCGCTGTCCTTTCGGCCAGCCAACCCCCAGCCACTGTCGTTGAATTTTCGCGGAGGTTGGCAGTTTGTCGCGCCAGTGACTCGCGATATCCGGCACACCTTTGCGCTTCGTGCCTCGATATTTAATATTCGCCGTTTCAATTTCCAGAATATTTCTCCCCGGCCGCTCGCCAGGGAGAACGTTCGCGCGCTTTATTGCCACCGAGTTATGCAAATTGTTAATCTGGCTACGGCACTGTTAGAAATTTTCAGGATATTTACATGCGAAATATATCCTTCGACACATCGCCACGTTTTTGCCTCAGAAAAAAAAAAAGAAAAAAAACGTTTCAATTAGATATTTACATAGTAATGTAACAGTAATAATAATAAGCGAAATAATAAGAACAGAAGACCAAGGCTCTGAGGTGTGATAGAAAATTTATATTAAGGTGCCTCAGAATGAATAGATTCAGAATTCTGGAAAAAAAGATTTAATTAATAACTCTCATTTGCAAAGAGGATGTTATTGTTTGTATTTCTGTGATTTTCATCTAACAATTTTCCCATTTCCATAAGGAAATACTCGACTCTATTGTTCACGTGTGCATGAAAATGTTATACAAACGTAGGTCAAAGCTTTGCTAAAGCGTTGTAATAAAAATACGAAACACAAAGGGAACGATACTTTTGTCTCGAGTATCGCCTCCAATTTCACGCTATTCAACTTTTATGTGTGAATAACTTTAGAAAGGAAAGACACATTAAACGAGTGTTAATATGCGTTATGGACAGATACAAAGAATTTATCCTTTTCGTTGAGATGGAACGAAATCAAAACGAGTTTAATTAAATGTTCTATTCAACTTTTTATGAATGAATATTTTAAAATTTAATAGAACAACTAATGGTTATGCTCGTCATAAATCTCTCATGTTTGATTGTACCATTATATGTATTTTATACACAATTGCTATGAAATATACTAATACTATACTAATACATATACTAATATACTAAATATAAGTATATTTAGTATATTTTATAAGTATAGTATATTAATAATAAATATATTTAGTATATTTAATACTAATGAATAATAAATATACTAAATATACTAATACATATACTTTCGTCTTTCTGACGATGAATACGTTTTATTGTATAATCTGAATTACAGAAATTTTTATATTTTTTAATAAACGGTACATATCTCAGTCCTATGTTCAACAAGCAAACTGTGTTTCAATGTTGAAGGTGTAAGCAAAGAATGGATTATTCATTATATGAAAAAAATAAACTGAAAATAAAGAATAAATTTCAATTTTCATTTAAGATTCCATTTCCAAGAAAATCAAGTTTAAAGATTCATCAACTGTACTGAAATTTAATCTCTGCAATTTACACTCTTTTTTTTTTTTATTGAAAACGAAGCCTTAAACTGAAAAACTTTATTTCATATTTCTCACTTATTCTTGCAAATATTCTTTGATCAGCTACTTCTTATTCCCGTAATCATTCCTGTCTAGAATTTACGAAATTCAAGCACAACGAGGCCTGATAAATTTTCAAATCACTTGACATCCTCCAAAATGGCGACTTGAACGAATGAAACTGTATTCCTGTATTTTCGATATACGCATGTTCTCTCGTGTGGAATCACTCCGTTCTCGGTAGTATACAAATGGGACATCCTGTATACAAATAGCGGCTATTGAGTTCCCGGCAAACACCGAGTATGCACGTATGTACATACAAAGCAAAGAACGCCAAGTCTGGCCAAATAAAAAAAAAAAATAGTTCCACGGAACTTTCGCAAGCAGCGGCAAAGTAGAGAGAGAGAGAGAGAGAGAGAGAGAGAGAGAAATTCGAACGCGACCGAAATTCGAGGCGAATACGTCTAAACATCCGTCGCGGGTTTGGGAGTTGGAAGAGGGAGGGGGGGAGGGGAGGGAGGGTGGTTCACAATACATCGTTCCTTGCCTTTTGATCAATCTTTGGGAAAGAAACCGTGTCGCGACTACTCCGTGCTCGTACACCGTGCTCGTACAGCTTCCCTTTTAAAACGAGTGACTCTCTCCGTCTCTGTTCGTACGTATCGGACGGCGTTCGTTCACGTCAGAGCGGGACAGCTTGTATATTAGAAGAAGCCCGAAAAAATCTGATTTGCGGCGTGAAATTGAACTATTTCGTGCCCGGCGCAGAGAGAATCGGGTAGCTCGGTTCGCGCGGTGGTACGGTTTTCGTGCGGTTTCCCTCGCGTTCAACAGAGCCCGCTGTTCCGCACGAAATCACGTATCGAGGCTAAGCTCGTTTTTCATTTTTCGCTCTCACGACGTATCGGGAAATTAATTCTTCGCGGGGCGTCGGGCTGTTCTTACCGGTATACGGGTGATCGTGTCACGCGGACGCGACACGGCCGATGAATTTCACCTCGGGGGAAAGAAATCCACCAGTTTCGGAAGAACTCGACGCCAACTTCCCAGGCTTATCGTCGGCTGACAGAGTTACCAAACTTCCCCCTGAATTTCGAACAGAACGTTGGAACTTTCCGTTCTCTCGCGCAATTGACGAACGCGTTCTTTTGTTCCCAAAATCGCGACAATACGAAATCAGTCGCCGATCAGAGAACATCGTAACGTTTCGCGCGGAGAAGGTTAAAAATTTTTCAATTCCCCTACTACTGGATCGTCCCACGAGTTTTGTTTCGTTTTGATAGATAATGAACATACTGTGCATTGAATATTTCATGTTTCATATCGTGTTATATATTGTATACGATCCATTCTGATCTATTAACTTAGCTTCTATCTTATTCTGTGGTTTGCCAAATCGAATCTTTCGACGCGAAGAAAATTTTTTAATAAAAGGAACAAAGTTAATAATCGAACGGCGGCAATATCCGGAGAATACGGAGGATGATGTTGAACATTCCAACAACCAAATTCTGCATGGAAATCTGAACACGTTGCGTGCAGATCACGAAAGAAACTTTTGGAACAATTTAATATTTCTTTTCTGTAGTAATGGTAGTTTCGATATATCATATAAATAATTAATAATGCTATATAAATGATCAGTAATATAAATAAATGATTGATACACAGTTGGTCGCGAAGCTATTCACATACTGAAAGTTTCAATTTCTTTTTTTTTTTTTCTTTTATTCTACGAAATGTAACAAAATTTTCTGTTAAATTCATCACAAATTTTCAATTTAATATTAGACTCGACGAAGATAATTTCTTTTAATTTTTATTCCACTGCATATTTAATCGTTGGATCAAAGGAATACATCGATACGTCTTACTTTCATTTCATCATTCTATATATTTGCAATTGTATCAGTTGGCTATTTACCGACGCATGTTCATGCTATAAGTGTCATCAATTAATCTGTTATTCGAGCTCAAATACAGTAATTCACAATCAGTATCCATGTCGCGATGTGACAATGTTACAATGAAAACAGGAATCTGCGGTGAATACTTTGTTCGATGAAAATGCAGCTTAATATCGCGCGACGAAAAAAACACGGGATGTTTCATTTTTAGCCCGCCAAATCGTGTCAGAGGGTTTAATCTACGATTAAAAATAGGAAAAAAAATATTATATAAACATAGAGTCATAATTGCATTAAATTATAATAAAAATAACAAAATTTATAAATAACTGATTTAATTCTGAATGAAAGTCTTGGCAATGTTTAATCGTGTAAAGTTGTGTTTGTTATTAGCGATCATCGTAATTACACATGTTATTATATGTTGTAGTATTACACATGTAATTGTGTTAGTTAATTGAATAAATTTATAATTTTCGTATTTTTGTTATAACTGTTTAATACAGCATTTACGAGCTTATATTTATGCAACATTTTCTCCTTAGTTTTCTTATTTATGTAACATTTTCTCTTCATTTTCCTTATTTACGTTTCCTCCTTATTTTCCTTGTTTATGCAACATTCTCTCCTTATTTTTAATTATAGAACATGACACCGTTTGGCGGGATAAAAATGAAACATTCAAACAGCGTATTTTAACGACCGTTTGCATGCGTTTAGAAACCACTTACGTTCATTCAAAGAGTTTTTCATCGCATTTCAAGTATCCTAAGTAAGAACGAGATCAACGATGTACTCGAAGCAAGTTTATAGGACGATTATTATGAACCGTATTGCTTGATAGACCATAAAATGGCCCCAGGAGTCCCATGACGCTGAAACATCAATTCCTTGAAACAATTCACCACATTCCCAAGGTTCTTCTTTATCATTGCGTCACTAACTCGTTTTACATTCAAATGATTTTCTTAGAAATTCTGGCGTGCTATTACGTACGTTAACTGCAGTAGCGGTTGTGCAATATCCAAGTACAATTTCGTAATAACTCTATGCTTTTTCTGCATGCATATTAACAGTAGGCTGTTATGACGTTAAGATGGCGATGGAATAATTTGCGATCTCTCTCTCTCTCTCTGCTTGAACAGTTCTGTTGATGTAAAGTAACAACATATTTAAAAAACAGGTAGCTTCAAAGTTGAAATTCAGTCTGACAGATGGACTGCTAGTTTCCTGACAGAATATAATATGATAAGAACGTTAATTAAGTTAAGATAGCTATCTCAGACAACTGCTATTGAGATGATAGTTTTCATACTCTTTCGTATAAAATACGATAACGCAGAGACCTTTGAAAATATTTTATTATTTCTACTTTAATTTAATTTGTTAAAGGGAACGAGGCACCTCTTTACGAGGATACGGGAGAAAAAAACATCGTATTCGCATTGACGATGAAAGTTTCACAAGCTACTCTCTCCTGCAGTGTTGATTAAAAGTTATTATTCCTTCTGAAATATTCTTTTGTGCGAAATATCATTACTTGTTGAAACATTTCACAGCTGCAACAGGGATACTTTAAATTTCAAACTGGAAATACGAAGCGTACATTTCCACGTTAAACTCGATAAGAAGGATCGTAAAAATAATTTCCTTCGTAGATAAACTCTTTGCAACGGAGTAACATTAATTTCATCATGCCGTGTCGTAATTACTGAATTAAAACGAGAGAAATGCTTTTAAAGAACGATTCAAACGTCAAACGAAATTACTTTCATTCTTATGAAAATTTTTTAATCGATCATCGCGTCTCGCGCCATAATCACTGAACCAGAATGACAGAAGAACGATTCATCAAGCGAGGTAACTTTCATCCCACCTGGTAAATAAATTCTTACAAAATTATTTTCAAATCGATCGTCTTCGTGCAATATTTTACAACGCGCGACACGTCGTAATTGTCGAATTAGAATGACAGGGTCCATCGCGAAGAGCGATTGATTCGAGCATCGAACGAAATCACTTTAATCCCGCCTTCTGAAATTATTATACAGATCCTTGCGAAATTATTTTCGTAAATCGATCGTCCTCGCGCGAGTGTTTCGCGCGACTTTTAACGTGTCATAATCAGCGAACGACAAAATTCGCCGCGAGAAGGAATTCGTGTATCAAGTGAAATCACTCTGCATGATAACCTGTAAGGGTAACGTATTCTGGCAAAGATAGAACAGCTTCTTCCGGCAAGTGTAACGCCCGAACACCTTGCGTATTTGTAAGACGTCGAGCATTCTTTCGTCTGCGAGTGTGCTGTTCGTGTGCAAGCGAATGCAACGAACGTATATGTACGAAACACGACTACGTGAAACCTCGCCATCATATGCAGATTCTTTGAAAGCGTACTATGTCCCATTTCGATTGTACACCAGTGACGCAAATTCTACGTGCACGAACCATAGAAAGGTAGGCACTCAGCGTCTCGTTTCTCCTCTATCACACACACACACACACACACTAGCACTGATCATTACACTATCAAGATCCATCTTGCCGTCCGTTCAATTTTTTAGACGGTTCTCTTCTGTAATTTTATGTTTATACAGGATAATTTAAGTACACGTTCACGGGCACAGTACACGGTCGTAGGATATTCGTAGCAAGTTACGAAGAGAATGTTATTTCGTACGTATGCTAATGATCGTACGATTTATAGTCAGACTGCGAATTTCTATGCGTTTGTAGAAAATCTAATGTGACGTGCAATGCATCTAAATGCAAAAATATATGAAATATCCAGGATATTGCATATTACATTATTATATATATATCGATATTATAGTCGAGTATTTATTATAATTAGATTTTTATGTAGAAAATTTCGAAACACAAAATCACTCGCAATACGAGAAAGAAAATGCTCACGGTGAAATATTCAGAGTATAACGTTTGTTATCGCATTTGATAAAATGTACGTAAAATAATTTTCTACCAAGATTCTGTTCTTCTCAATTACATTCTCAGAAAGACATGGAAATGCGCAGTCCAATTGCAACGTATGACTTTCTATTTAGATTCCATTTCTTCAGTTATGCCATAAAAATTTTCAAACGCATAACGTTAACGATACGTGCGTATATATTAATTGAGCATGCACGTGTCACAACAAATGTCAGAGGTAACAATTGTCCTTCCACGAAACGTAAAACTGTCTTTAACGAAACGTAAAATAAAACGCCGCGCAATTTTGATATAATATTCCACAGTTCAGCGGTCGTTCTACAAACACGTGAAACATCTCCCACGCGTAAAAAATACAAAAACGGTAATAGTTCTCATGTTATAACACAATTTAACGATCCGTCGCCTCTAGAGGAACGAAAAAAAA
>NW_025110335.1:0-10234 GCF_011392965.1 Frieseomelitta varia | reverse complement strand
TTTTTTTTCGTTTCGTTCCAATTCGATACGTTCATCGAGCCGTCGTGCCGACGAACGAACACAAAAAGCATCGGGCTCGGAGGCTGAATTTAATTTCTCGCGGCCAGGCAATAAACGTTGTCCGCGCTATCTGGCAGAAAAACAGACTCACATATAAATTTTTTTTCCCTAGCGTGGCCGCGCCGCGGCGAATCTCGGCCCGGAACGTTGATTTCAAACTGAAAAGTGCATCGTCGATAGGCACAAAAATCACCGAGCTATTCACGGCGCAGCTCGCCGATAAATCGGACGAATGGGGGGGAGGAGGAGGTAACAATGGTGTCGCTGATTGGTCAGTTTCATCCGCTGACGTGTCTAAACGGCTCGTAATTTGTAATCGTATTATCGGTCATCGATCGATCTTCGATATGAGCTTGCGACAGTCGTTCTTGCCAATCTGTCGTACGACCGTTTCATATGATCCCACGGACGTGCTACACGAGAGAGAGAGAAAAAGAGAGAGAGAGAGAGAGAGAAGGAACAAAGACAGGCAGAGAATAGTGGAACGAACGAGCTGGTTGAGGAGGAGATGGAGGAAGGATTATATCTGTCCAGGGCAAATCAGATTTCTATCTTTCGTTCAGCCGACTACACACGAGCCAGCGGGATTTTTCAGAAACTTCAACGTACAATCTCCAGAGATCTCGCACTGAATGGCACATCACAAGCAGTTGAAGAAGATTTATGATGGCCCCATATCGCAGAATTAGTAAACCGATGTGCGACTGATATCGATTGTAAACGATTGTTGTTAATCTGGACTCGTCTATTCTTCACTCCATTTCTTCCTTATTCGTGAATTATTTCTAGGTGGTTTCAACCCGATGACAATCTAATCTACTATTAAGTTCATTCGACAAATTATTTCTGTAATTCGATGTTGTATTAACATTGTCTTGCGCTGGAATGACGTGCTACGCACGTCGAGAATTTTTTGTCCCAAAATTGCAATATTTCCTCAGTTTTTTAAGTATATTTAAGTATGACCCAGGGAAAACAAATGATAAATTTATTACTTCTCAATAATTTCTATCCAGTGATATCATACCGACGAGTTCAAAAAGAAAGCAACGAGTTATTGTATATAACTTGTTGTAGTTTGGTCACTCGTTATGGTCCGCAATCAGTTGCCCAGCACAAGTGATTAACCTCTTGCACTGGAATGACGTGCCACGCATTTTTTGTTTCAGAATTGTAATACTTTCTCAGTCTTAAGTATATTGAAGTAAATCAAAATATTCGAAACAAATAATAAATTTATTACTTCTCAATAATTTCTATCCAGTGATATCATACCAACGAGTTCAAAAAGAAAGCGACGAGTTATTATATATAGTTTGGTCACTCGTTATGGTCCGCAATCAGTTGCCAGCACAAGTGGTATTTCTTGCGCCGGGATGACGTGCCACGCATGTCGAGAATTTTTTGTTTTACAATTGTAACATTTTCTCAGTTTTGAGTATATTTAAATAAAGACAATAGGCAAAACAAATAATAAATTTATCACTTCTCAATAATTTCTATCCAGTGATATCATACCGACGAGTTCAAAAAGAAAGCAACGAATTATTGTATACGGTTCGGTCACTCGTTATGGTCCGCAATCAGTTGCCAGCGCAAGTGGTTAAATCATCAAAGAGACTGAAGAGAATAATTTTTCATTATTCATTATATTATGTATTATGTCAAATAATAATCTTTGTCTTATACACCGTGACATCGAATCGCACACGTAACACGAATTATAATTTTAATTCTGAAGAATAAACAAATTACTATGAATTTGCACTCGAATTTTAAATTTCGATGGTCCAAATCAAACATAAATAAGATTAATAAGATAATAAATACGAAAATGTGCGTATAATAAATAATATACAACGTTTCAGTGAAACACAACATGTTTACCGAAGAATATTGAAACGAATATCATAAAACGAGAGGTTCAGAACAATATCACGATATATGTAACTTAGTATCTGTGAAATCGATTTTGATATTCACCGCACAAATATATTTGTTATAATTACACAGTTTGCGAACAGAACGGGGGACAGGAAGATTTTGTACGAAAATGTCTACAATCGCGTCCACTCACTACGTGCTCACAATCGCAATTTATATACTTGGCACGATCTCGGCAAAACACCGTAACAAAAATTTGTATGAAAATCTTTGGAACATGCGGCATGTACTCGAACGTGATCGAGAGATCAATAGAGATCGGCATGCAACGGCTTATATGGTAAGTATACATGGATCCCTGATTCCGTGTATGGAACTCAAAGTCCTACCATAATTTATCACCGTTGGTAACATTCAGCCAGCTTGAAGGATTCTCCTCGTTCTAAACGGCCGTGGGGCTCGTAATCGATAACCGATATCTGGAGGCAGCGCGCGTCATCCGACACCGATATCGCGGCAATTGTAGCGCGTAACCGGTGAATTCGCAATGCAAAGAGCCCATCGGCCGAATGGTAATTGGCCGTGGAATAAATTCGCGGTCGATCTCATTTCGCGCAGCAAACTCATAAAGTTCTCCATCGTTCCGGCTTCTCTTGGCAGAAAGAAGACACAGACACAGGGGGTGAGAAGGATGAAAAGAAAGAAAAAGAGAGAGAGAGAGAGAGAGAAAGAAAGAACTGAAATTCTTTTCATCGCAGCCGATATGAAATAGACGTTTGTTCCGGATAAAGGTCGAACCTCGGTGGAAACCGTGGAAACCCGTTTATTGGGCCGAAGAGTAAATTTTCGGGAAAGAGTTAGCTCGATCGACGAGACACATTGCTCGGCCATCTTTCTTCCGCGGAATTCGCCCCATCGTATCGCCGCGCCGGTTCCCACGCAATGATGGAATGATGCGTTTCTGCTCGAGTTCTGTTACTCTTCTTGCGAATGGAAATTATGTCCGATGTCTGATTGAATTTTTTAGTTAATCAGATTGGCAAACGATGCTCGTGTTTCAGATATCTTGTTACTGTTCTCGAAAGAGAGAAAAATGAATTTTCTGGAAATGAAAGTTATAGTAGTGTTTGATGGAATTTCGGCCAACGATATTTGATTAATTTCAGTCATAAATGTAGGCCTGGTTGCAAACGTTTGGCGCTACATAACTATTCTCTCTTACGTCTATAATTATTGTGTGTAATTGTGATTGGTAGACTGTGGAATTTATTTATTAAATACATCGCGCAGCGTTAACATCGACAACTTTGAAAATTCGTATTTTGAAATTGGTTTGGGTCAAAGTACGCAGAACGTAGAACGTAGGACGTGGTGTTTTTGGAATTATTTCGATTGTAGAACAAAAGACAGTAAAAAGTAGAAATTCATATTGAAAAGTATACGTAGAAAGTACACGTAAAAATAAAACATACCTATACGCGCACACTGTAATTAAAAGTAAATCTTTTTCTCGACATAAAGTAAAGTTACATACATACGTATATGTTAATTATTATAATTGATATTTTTCTGTTTATTTCCATTTACGCTTACGTTCGCTTTAATTCTGTATTAAACAATATCCCGAAATGCGGCGGAGTATTGTACGTTTTTTGTTATTACGAACGTTATAAATTGTAGTCTTTGTCACGCGGAATTTAAATATGCTTGATACGCAAAAATTCTACACGTTTCATAAAATATTTCACTGCGGATATTCGAAACGCAGATGATACGTGTGTCAAAATCTAAAACGCGAAATAAATTTTCCTATTTGCGAATTTCAAAAATCGTATTTGTCTCTCGAGATAATTCCCACGAACGTTTACGCTTGCAAACAGAATTAGAATCGAAGTCATTTATCAGCTAGATCAAAATACTGATCTATTTAAAATCTAAAGTAACAAGTCTGTTTAAATTATTACTTATCAAATTACTTATCAAAAAATTACCTGAAATGAATCAGTTATAAACCATTACTTGAGAAAGAATTATTCAAAAAATTATCGATGCTGAATCGATTATTAAATTAAAATTCTGAACGGTTAAGCATAAGGGACGAAGACCGACAATGAGAGCTTTAAGTGAGAATCATTAACCAAATTACCAAACGAGAACAATTAATTAAATTAGTTATTTTTGAATTATTATTTTAAATTACCAAGTGAGAAATTGAAGCAAAATCAAATCAAATTGCTGAGCGATGATCGTTTAAATTATTATTTCATTATCAAACACAGTCGTTGTTATTTCGTTCGATGTTTCATTAAAGTGCCTGTTACGTTATCCAATATTTTCTGCAAAATGAGATTTTACCGCCCCGGTGCGCGAACAATCGTATATCGCAAAACAGTTAACATGAGACAAAATTTATACCTTAGCCGATATTTTTAGAGAAAACAATTTGTAACGTGTGTATATGTGTGCACGTATGTGTCTCTTAAAGACACGCAACATCGCGAATCGAGGTTGTAACCGACTTATTGTTCGAGATAAATCGATCGGTGATATTTCTGCGCGCCAGCGCCAGCACGAGGGTTTTAAACCTGATTCGTTTTCAAAGTTCCACGCGAACTTAAGTAGTTGCCGGGTATATTGGTCTGTTCCACTTTTTATACCGTTTTTCCGTAACTTATAAGCGTAGATATTAAATATCGATCTATCCTTCGTCGGTGGTATATAGCGTGTTTAAAGAAGGGCAGCATCATCGGAAGATAAAGCCCGATGTGTACAATAACGTCGAACGAGTGACAGCGTTTTACAAAATTACTAATAAAACTACGTGCACAAGATGAAAAATTCCGAATGCGATGCAGACAAATTTCAGACGGGGTTCCCTTTTTCATTTCTTTTTTCTTTTTCTTCCTTTTTTTTTTCTTTTCTTTTTTTTTTTATTACGATTGTAATATCTCCTTTGTGTGAGAATTCGAAAACACGAAGGAATATTAGCTTACGAGATCAAAAGAAGCAATTCAGAACAGAGGATATTGCGAGATACGAGTTGGAGAATTCAACGTGGAAACTTGTTATTGAAAAAGCTTTTAAAAATTGTTTCTCCGAAATATCGGTCACGGGTAGTCATAAATTTGCAATTTTCAATATCGATGGAGCGAAGAAACGGACAGAAAGGAATTTAACGTTATTTAACAAGCTTCGAAATAAACTTTATTATAAACGTTATTTCAGTCAGAGAACCTTCATAATTCTACGAATCTCGCACTTTAATTTCCGTAATCTCCGTCCCTACAGCGATTGAAGAGTTTGTTTGCTCTCGTCGCTACGCAATTGATTAAAAATATATACACAAGTAACATAATAACTAAAGACATTGATCGTAAAACGATAGACATTGTTCGTAACAATGAAATTTTGGCTTTCTTACTTTATGAAACGTGAACATATACGAAAGATCGATATTAACCGGTTGCTTCAACGTTACCTGTTACTCGGCTGGAATTGGTTAAGAAAGATTCTGTGTGTTATCATAAATATTATAATTTTGACAATCGTATTGGTACTGGATCGAAACAATTTACATTTTCTCGCATTGATTATATATTTGTTGCATTAGGAACATTAGTTTAAAATAGTTAGAACAGTTGAAACTACAGTGTAGTAATATTTTTAAATTTGATTCATTGTACTATTTATTATTTATCAACTTGTTGTTTCTAAATGGAAATTCAAATAGAAATACTAAATTAGAACATGTCCAATTATAATTAAAAATATATTTATATTGCAGCAGCACTAGAATATCGTATAAATAATGAAATATCAATATAACATTATATCTTACAATCAATAACAAAATAATTGATTTACTTATTAAAGGCTCGAGGAGTATAACATATTACGATAAACTGAAAAAATGTATCAAAAGATGAAATATACAATTTGTTGTCCGTCGTTAAACTTTCAGACCTTTTTGATAGTGTAACAAACACTTGAAGAGCAAACTTTCGTTATTTATTACCCTGTATGTCTCTATTTTTCCTTCCTTCGCGGAATAACCTGTAAATTTCATCGACGTGTTCAGCTCACAGTACATCGCCCCGCGGCATCCTCTCATACGTGCGCGTGTAACGCTCGATGGAATGATCATCGAGCTGTCGAACAATATCGAATATTAATATTTCCTGGGGAACTTCATATCCCTACGCGGCGAAGGCGGATTCAACGGTCGCTTTCAAGGCTATAAAGCTTTGGGTCGGAAGTTCTGTTATTGACTGATAGCCTGTCATCCCGATAACTGCGTCCCGTGTAAATAATTTATCGCGACGGCAACCAAAATGGAGGAAACGAAGCGGCATCAGCATTGATACTGCGCGGCGCTGCACGATTTTCATCCTCGGGAATTGACGTTTCGTCAATAAACCTTTCCTTTACCGGCACTTGGACGAACCTCCTCCACCGATTCTCTTTCCCGTATTCCTCTCTCCGTCTCTCTTTCTTTCCCTTCCTATCCGTTCGCCGGTCCGTTGTCCCCTATTCACTCGCTCGCCGGTTCAAATTTCGCAGGTTCGTTACACGAGCCGTGTTTGCGCCCGATCCATCGCGGGTATGCGTGAAGGATTGATCCTTTAACGCTACGACACTAAACACTACGAACGCCAAATGAAAATTTGTATCGGTGAAATTAGAGAGCGCGAGGAATCGAAAGACCAAAGAACGCGAACGAGAATCATTCGCGAATTCTCTGGAAACGCGATATATTTCTAAATCTGCGAGGCTACTCTAAAAAATTGAGAGACACACCGACGAGTCGGTTGTTAATTCTAATGTCAATTGTTATGTAGTGGCAATATACGAGAGTTTTAAACATGATGTTGTTCAGCCAGTCGCAAAAGTATTTAAGCATTTCTAAATAAATGAATAAAAATCGTACAACAGTTTTTTAAGAGGTCATTCAATCTTCAAAATAATGCTAAATTTAATTACAAAAGGAATTTCTTAATCATTTCTACATACGTCTGAATTTTCACAATTTTCGGCCAAGTATCGTCAATTTCTCCATGATGTAAGGTCATCTTTGAAATAAGAAACAAACTCACGACTATCAAAGTAGAAACCAAGTGGATCGTTATATAATCACTTTTTACGATGTTACGTCAATTTAAATTATCAACAATTTTTCATTGTCAATGGCACAGTTATTATTCTTCGGTGTAGACTGGCGTGTAAGTAGAAACGTCCAGTCTATGGTAAGACCACGATATTCACCCCAATAGGGTACATTGATCACTTGATTATTTTATTATCAAAACTGTTATATTTTACGGCCGAACGTATTACAAATCATTTTTCGCTTATTACCCGAAAATCAAAAAAACATCTGAACCTTAAAGGAATTAAACTTCCATTCGTCATAACATGTTTGTAATATTGTAATATGTTTGTAACAAACACCTTGTAATTTCTAAATACATACATGCTCAGATTGGTTGCTTTTGCAACCAATATAATCATAATAGTCGTACTCTAAACAGAGTTACTATTTATAAAATTTCAAAATTTATTTTATGTTACATGTGACACGTGATATATTCATAAAAAGTTCCTCTACATCTTCACGAAAGTAGTTCGCATGTTAAACAACTTCATTACGCTTCTTAGACAGAACATTCGTAAGAACGTTCGCGTTCTTTATCAACGTGATACAACACATTCGCCGTCTCCTTTATGAACGAGATCCCTAATCAAACAAAGAGGGGACACGAACAGGAAGACGCGAATAACGTCGTTTGAGGCAGCGCTTGCACAGTAGCTTGGCCAGCACCTTTGTTTGTTCGGTAAAATTTCTCGTTTTAACGACCCGTCTCTCGTTCGAGACCTACTGTTTGATCGTTCAAAGAGCGAATGACGGAGCAACGTTCGTCACGGTTCATTCTAGCGTTCATCATTAAAGAGCCAACATTTTTCAGGACCATTTCCCTACTCTTATATCCATGTTGAAGTGGCTGCCTCGAAGAAAATGCAATTAAAAGTTCACTGTCGCCAGTCAGTCGCGGCGATTTCTGTCAAAAGAACGACCTGAAACGCTAAAACGAAGAGTAGAAGGAAATTTCATAATCCGAATCGACGAACCTGAGTTTAGGGAGATTTGCTCGTGTGAGAGGGAATTTGGGAGAACGGAAACTCGAAGGGAAAATGCGTTCTCGCGGGAAGGCTTCACCTCTTCAGAGACAGAAAGTTTTTTGCAATGAGAGGTGTCAATTTTCAATGGGAAAGTAATCTTTCAACTTTGTGACAGAAAGAGAAGATTCGTATAATTCCCACTCCGCGGGAGAATAATTTCTTCGTGCGGTTTGCAAGTGCAATTAATAAAAAAATTAATATAATATAAAATAAAAATATATGCATGATTAATATAATATAATATAAAAATTAATAAGAAATTAATAAAAAAGAAATTATTCCTCGAAATATAACGTGAAACAACACCTTTTCTCCTTTGGACGAAACAAAACGGTGGGAAAAATACAAAATGACAAAGAAGTATCACTTAATTCTAACCGCAATGAAGATGATGGTATTCGTGCTCTTCAAAGAACGCGCTGCTTCTTCGTAAAAGTCTCTCGAGCGTTCCACCCTTTCTAAAAATAAACAACGAGAAGAAAAGAGAAAAATGAGAATACCGAGAGAGAGAGAGAGAGAGAGAGAGAGATGTAATTTTCATTTTTCGCAGGCGAGAAATCGATGAAATTCACGTTCCTTAAAATATGCAAAGCCTGTCGGAAAGCGGGATAGGAAGAGCCTGAAGAGAGTATCGACGAAGGATGGAATTTCATACGCAATCTCCCATCCGGCTACATAATCTGGCTCGTAGTGGGAATAAACAAAAGTTCGCTCACCCGCTGACTTTAATAATGTTACATAGCTTAAAGCTACCCTGTCCGGATATTGTTTCCCGCGGACAAGAAAAAAAAACAAGAACAACCAGGGAACCGAGGCTACGATACCGCGCGATAACGGCGTGATATGGTCCTTGGTTTAATATCACTGGGGCGAATTATAGAGAAGAGAATCTCTCGCCTCCTGAAGAGGACTACCTCGAAATTACCCGATCCTCCATGGTGATCTAATTAAGAATATCGAGAAAAAAGATCAAGGACAGTTGGAGTGCTAAGTGAATTGGTCCTTCTTTTAATAAATTATTTAGGACGAGATAAGATATTTATAAAAACAAGTATCCTACACTTAACAAAGGCCAAACTATAAAGGCCGTAAAACACAATTATCCTACACTTAGAAAAGGCCAAACTATAATGGCCGTATTATCAAGATAAGATATTTATAAAAACAATTATCTTAACAAAGGCCAAACTATAAAGGCCGTAAAAAACAATTATCCTACACTTAGAAAAGTCCAAATTATAAAGGCCGTATTATCAAGATAAGATATTTATAAAAACAATTATCTTAACAAAGGCCAAACTATAAAGACCGTAAAAAACAATTATCCTACACTTAGAAAAGGCCAAACTATAAAGGCCGTATTATCAAGATAAGATATTTATAAAAACAATTATCTTAACAAAGGCCAAACTATAAAGGCCGTAAAAAACAATTATCCTACACTTAGAAAAGGCCAAACTATAAAGGCCGTATTATCAATTATTCGAATGTCCACATAATTACTACTGAAAATTCTTAAATTTATGAATTAATTAATAATTTATAAATTTATAAATCTCGCAGTATAAGTTTCCTCCTCCAAGTTTCAATGTAATTACTTGAATGCCAAACGTCTTTCCGAGTAATGAACAGTGAACAGAAGCGAAGACAATGCCGACGAATTGAAATGAGACACCCCGTAACATTCGAATCTTTGCAATCGCTGGTAACTGCGAACATCGTCACATCGACATTAACAAACGACTAACACATAATGAATAAAATCGTCTATCTTACCGTCTCTTTCTTCCTCCTCGCGGTCTCGAGAGTCTTCTGAAACCAGGACCACTGCTCGAACGGATCGTGCGCGTTGTCGATCATGCTGCCAGCGAAACGATGGAGCATGCGATTGTCGGCGGTGTTCAACCACAAATTCGTGTTGAGGAAAATGATTCGATACTTTTCCGAGCGTTGCTCTATCGTGTAATATCCGGCTGTAACAAGTGCACAAAATCGTCGGATGAGTATAAGCCGGCAGTTTATGCGGAATTACGCTCGGGTTTATTCTTCTTCTTTTTCTTTTCTTTTTTTTTTTTTTCTTTTTCTTTCTCGTCCCTTTTCCCTTCTCTTTCTT
>NW_025110334.1:0-11468 GCF_011392965.1 Frieseomelitta varia | reverse complement strand
AAAAAAAAAAATAAAAAACACTTTATTAGTTAATTAGAATTGCAACGCTGATCGACGAATACGTTCTGCGAGCTCGCGACGAGATCAAAGAAAAGCCCAAGATAGAGAAAAGTAAAAAAATTAGATTACAACGGAATTACTCACCGTAAATTAGAAACGTGCCGAGACTCGAGATCTGCTTCGAAGCGTCGAAGGCCCCGGGCAGAGACTGAATTCCGGCGTAAAAACGGTTGTTTATATCAACGAAGCGAGGCGCGAGGCAGAGTGTGTTTGTCGAGGTTCACGACCGTAATTCCAAGGAATTGAAATGGCCTATCGTACGAAACGTAATTCAAAGATACCAAAACAAAATCGAAAGTCGACGCGTCAGTAGTTGCTCGTTGTTCCATTCATTCGCGTCAAAATTTCCTGTGACTCGAGTTTGTACGACGTCGGCGTTTCTACTCGCCGAAGCTTCGATACACGCGTGTACTTGAAGTTAATAGAACTATCGTGGCCACGCTTGCCCACGTACAAAGTTACGTTACAGCCACGATAGTTGCGTGCTGTTCGGCTAATGCATTCTATCGTGCGATATCGTGCGATAGCGAGTAATCTATTTTCAGTGAGTAGTTTGCAGGAGTAGTAATTCCGCATTTTTTTTGCTTCAGAGATTATTGTCGCTTCTGTAGATGATTCGATACTACTACGTTACCCAGAAAACTTGTAATACTGTGTAATTGTAATAGTTAATTTATTTATGTATTGTTTGCACGCTGTTTGCTACTTAATATTGATATATTATTTATGTTTTATTTTTGTTGTTGATGTTTATGTATTATTAGTACTTGTACTTAATGTTATTAACACTTGTGATACTTAATTTATTTATGTATTGTTCGAACGCTCTTTGCTACTTAACATTTATTGATATTATAATACTTAATTTCTTTATGTATTGTACACTGTTTGCTATTTAATATTTACATGTTATTTATATTTTATTTTTGTTGTTGATGTTTATGTGTTATTAGTACTTGTACTTAATGTTATTAACACTTGTGATACTTAATTTATTTATGTATTGTTCGAACGCTCTTTGCTACTTAACATTTATTAATATTATAATACTTAATTTCTTTATGTATTGTATGCACACTGTTTGCTACTTAATATTTACATGTTATTTATATTTTATTTCTGTTTGATGTTTATATGTTATTAGTACTTGTACTTAGTGTTATTAATACTTGTAATACTTAATTTATTTATGTATTATTCGCACGCTGTTTGCTACTTAATATTTCCATATCATTTATATCTTATTTTTGTCTGATGTTTATGTGTTATTAGTACTTGTACTTGGTGTTATTAATACTTGCGATACTTAATTTATTTATATATTAATTTAGTTGTGTAATTAATTTATTTATGTATTGTTTGCTACTTAATATTTACATGTTATTTATATTTTATTATTGCTTGATATTTATGTGTTATTAATATTTGTTATTTACTCTTTACTTTTAACGTTTGCTATTTTATTATATTACACATGTTTACAATATTTTATTAAAATCTAGTGCCTTATTTAATATTATTTAATATCGTTAATATCATTTCATTATTATCAATATTATTTAATGTCCTTAATATTTGATATTAGTTTTAACATTCAATGTCAATATTTGATACTAATTTCGATATTTGACAATAATTTTAATGTTCAGTGTCGTAGATAACAAAGTTTTAAATTGCACGTGTCTGAGCATCTTATAACATAATTGTTCATAAATTAGCAGTTTTAAAATACGTAAAAAAAAAAAAAACAAGAAAAGATTCTTTATTATATAAAGCATTATTTAATTCAACTTTCGAACAAATTTTGAAAAGAAATATAGTATTCATCCCATATGTTCAATGAATCCTTCGATTCGAAGGATTCGAACTACAAACAGCAATAATATAATTCCAATAATAATTATAAATACGAACGTCTGTACAACAATTTATATTCCTCATTGGAATGGATTATGAATGAATTGACATAACACGCGAAACGATTTTATAAAGGAGCCAAACGAACAGGCAATAAATTCGATTCAATTTCTGTTTCAATCGCAGCGGACGTCGGAGTGCCGATTGGAGAATTTCTGCATATGATTGCTGATATTGAACCGCGTGTGGCTTGTTGCTCGTCTTTTATCCCGCCGGGGCAATTTCGGGGGCCATTCGTCGAGTTGGTGAGTAAAAATTGTAAAGTGTATTCGTGCATGCACGACAGCCGTGTCGAAAGAAACGAAAAGCGTGTTTGAATCGAAACGCATTTATATTCGTTTGAAAATCGTTCTTTTTCCCATTTTTTTTTCTTTTTTTTTTTACCTTTTTTTTCCACGAAAGCAAACCCTTGTCCGTGAGAAAAGATTGTTTCGTAACTTCTATTGCTTTCACGCGCATGCATACGTACGTTGCATACACGCTACATCGCATGACCGAGCTTCGAGCAATTCTACGACACAGTTTTACGGAAGGGAATTGAACAAAAATTATGATTCATTGGCTGGAGTATGAAATTATTATTTATCGTGCTTTTCGATTTCACTTCTTCGTGTCACTTCTCTCGTTTCTTTCGTTTATTATTGAAATACGTAAATGATATTATAAATATTATTATTAAAAAATTTTTAAATTATTTAATATTATTATTAAAATGAGTAGAGACGAAACAGCTTTATTGAGTAAAATTTGATTTTAACGTTAAGACTGATTTTAAATGGACTAAAAGTTAATCTACTAAAATGATGATGATAATAATAATAATAATAAAATAACAATGTTATTTTAGTAAACTGATGAAATAATATTGTCTTCATTTGCAAGTGTTCGAAGATTTCTTCATTTCTTTAAATTATCTTTAACAATAAGTTCTATTTCCAAACGAAAGTAATATTAATTCGTTTCTCAATAAAGATATTTTATAACACTTCTTGTTTTCCTCCTATCTTTAGTACAGATTTGTTTCACCTACGAAACATCGAGTAGTATATTTTAGTCTACATATTTTTAAATATTACGTGCATTCTATGCATTTTTTAATTTCACACAAATTCTACTAATTACGTTCTATTTTATAACAACAGAACTAAAAATATATACAGAAATATTTTTTAAAGCGTTATACAGTCTCAGAATTCAACAATTCAACACACAGATAGAAAATTTACTGTCCAAGTATAGTACGTATATTCCAACAAAAATCAGTGCTCAAGAAGGAATAGAAATTTTTTATAAATTTCTCCCCTTATTTTACAATCTTTTATGGAAGCTTCGAAATATGGAAGCTTTCTCTGAATAATTCACCACATCAGAGAAAGAGCGAAAATATTAGTCTTATCTCGCTCGTTTCTTCTTCTTCGTGAAAAAACAAAGGAACTTCGCCCTCGAGTGTATGTATATATAAAAAAAAAAAATCTGTTTTCGAGAAAAACGTATTTCTTTTTCCTCCCCGAAGGCAAGTGTACGTATAACCGACGACGCGACAGGGAAATCTCGTACGATATTCGCTTGCAACTATTTGCCCTGTTTCCGAGCGCAACTCCGCATCCATTATTTATGAGGTCTGCTCCTATAAGGCTCGCGATCGAAAGAAGACGTTAAATGTTATGCAACAATTTTCGCCGGCGTAAACTTTCCAAGATTGTTTCCCGTCGATAACTTATTTAATCTCGCGTTATTACGTTTTCCTTGCCTCCACATTTCGTTTCGAATTTTCTTTGAAAAACAAGGGCTGATGAGAGAGAAATAGTATTTGCTGTAGCATTTGCCCTCAGGGATGAACGTGTATATGCTTGATATGAGCATTGGTTAGTATACTCGAGACGATTAGTTAGTAGAAACTAATTTTCATTATTAATAGTTTATATCTCAATTAGTGTTCACGCGCGTTTTTAATAATAACTAGATTGCAGATTTCTGTGCAATTTCGAATTTTTGTAATCGTGATTTAAAGAAAACGTAGCTGCTTCCGTCAAATTTGTTTCCACAAATATTACATTTAGTGTTCTATCTTTAGTTTTATAGTTGTTACATTATATATATAGTTATATTGAATATTCTGCTTTTATTATATTATGTTATATTATATATTGTATTATATTTCAATATAACTATATAATATATAGTTATATTGAATATTCTACTTTTATTATATTATGTTATATTATATATTATATTATATTTCAATATAACTATATAATATATAGTTATATTGAATATTCTACTTTTATTATATCATATACAGTTGAATATTTTACTTTTATTTGCCATAAATGCACAGAAATCTACAGTCAAATAATTATTACTTAAAACTCTTTACAACATCTGATATGAAGTTGAATCTATCATAGATCAGTGTTGATTCTTTCATACATACAAAAACATATCTCATGACAAGTAGCTTGTCACTTGTAACAATCTTTGTGTGTCTTATATAAAAAGAAATTTTTATTTATATGTTAACATGTAAGATACAAGAACGTACTAAGTTGAAGCTTTAACTGACTTTGCAACGAGATTTGATAAAATTTTATTTTAACAAAAATAGCCTTCTCGTGGGGTGCGCGAAGATTTCTGGGTCACTGTATCTTGTTCAAAGGTTCAGGGTAAAAGGGAAAAAAAAGATAAAAAAAGAGAGGAAGAGTACCTAGCTGAGAGTTTGGGCTTTACTTTGATATCTAATTAAAGTATAAGCTTCACGTTATGTATAATACAGTTAAATTTATTGAACCATAGTTTGTTTAGTGATAATCCAAAGTATCCAAAATTATTTCTTTCCACGAAGCTATTTCGTGGCATTTGGGAGGTCAACTTATCTCTGTCCACGAATTAAAGAGGGTAGTTTCGTTCTGACGTAGATTAGAGCGGTAATTATGGTCAAAAAAGAATATAGTGATAGAAGAGAATATTCTTCTTTTTTATCAACATTAGAAACAGTCATCCATTGTTGTTTACTAATTTTTTGAATACTCAAAATTGTCAAAGGTTTAGTGTTGAGTGAAGAACATGTATAAATTAAATGTAAATGGAATTTTTAACATAAATTAAATGTAATTATAAACTTTAAAAATTATTATAAGTATAATTTTTAATATAATTAAATATAATTATAAATTTTGAAAATTATTATAATTTTTATAATTGAATATAATAATATAATTGAATATAATTATAAATTTTAAGAATTATACTAATATATTAAAAATTATAGATTTTAATATAATTTTTAATACAAATTAAAAAGAAACTTTTTGTTATATATTAAATATTTTCCATTTGATAAATATGTATGCACAAAAATGAAAATTGAACGTATACACATATTTTGATATATTTATTCAATATATTGTAGTATCCTAATAAATGAATCTATTATGATTTTATTATTGATTATTAAGATTATCTGTTGAATTAAACATTCAAATGATAAAATATTTACTCTTCCATTTAAAAAGAAACTACTAATAATTTCGCTTCGTTTTTCAATTTTCACCATCGTGCACGTATATTTATCAAATCAAAAACAAAAAGAAAAAAAAGAAAAAAAACTCCAACTACCACGAATCTAGAATTAACAAGTCCAATGGAAAATTAAAATCACCTCGCGACCTTCAACAATACTATTTGAAATCCACTTGATCCACTCCACTTCGTACGTTCAACAAAGCTCTGTATCGCACTCTGTATCAAACAAAGGAAGATCGAGCGAGGAAGAAGTTAATAGAAACACCCTTAATATCTCACGCGTTATAAAAATACGTTTCCCCTCTTCACTCTCGCAGGAAGATGAGAGTCTACCCGCGGGTAGAAGGTACCGAACTCTCTTTCGTTTTCTACCGAAAATACGAGAGATATACGTGCGTACGTACGGCTGGTTCTGCTTTAAGAAAGTCTCCGCCGAGAGGACTTTTCATAAAAGTCACGCGATATTAAGCAGTCGGGGAAAAGCTGCGAGAGAGGGTCGCGATCCGACGAGGAGAATCGCGTCTTCTGGCCCGGTAATTGCCGCCCCCGTCTCGAACACGCGTCGCGCGTCATGGTGAGCTGAGAATTTTGTCCGAGCCGAGGCAGCTCGCGTGAAACCCCATCGACGCGACGCGACGCGAGCTCGGAAACTAGTTTATTCGGTGGTATTACGCGAGCCAGGCGCGCGTAGTGCCTTTTTAACCCCATGCGCTTGGCAACTGGTTCGCGGACCATAACGAGTGACCAGACACGTTTTTACAAGTGTTTGAAAAGATATGGATATACTTGTCGAAGTTAATATTAATTTTTGTTTGGACAGGAAGCAGATAATTGTACAAATCCATTTATTTTGATTATCATTTGAATTATAATGATTTGTATATAGAATATTTTGACATGTTGTTAACAGAGACTTTCATTTATTTATTTACATTAATATTTTTGTTGAAACCAAAATCAAATATATACGCGTGGCGATCGCCGCAAAAATTGTTAACCACTTGCGCTAGCAACTGATTGCGGACCATAACGAGTGACCGAACCGTATATACAATAATTCGTCGCTTTCTTTTTCTTTTCGAACTCGTCGGTACGATGTCACTGGATAGAAATTATTAAGAAATAATCAATTTATTATTTGTTTTGCCTGGGTTATACTTAAATATACTCAAAACTGAGAAAATGTTGCAGTTTGGAACAAAAAGTTCTCGATGTGCGTGTCACGTCATTCCAGCGCGGCTCTGTCCACGAGTAGGGCTTTATTACGTGATACGGTTCTCCTCCAGGCTTTGGAGGACGCGTTAGGAGGAAAAGAGAACGCGTTAGACGAGATTAGACGGGTCTAATAGGGTTGGTTAAAATGTAGGGGTGCTCGAAAGTGGGGTACTGATTTAAAGAAAAGGGAATATAGGGCTAGTTAACACTAAAATCATTAAAATTATCAAAATGACCATTTGAATTTGTTTTTTGTTAGATATTTTATAAATATGAAACAGTGTATTTTTGGAGACTCGAATGGTTCTTCATAAAATACATAAACAAAAGTTTGTGTATCATATATATGAGGTTGGGTCTATCACAAAGCTGGTTAACAGTAGAACTATCAAAACGGTTGAAATGACCATTTTAATTTATTTTTGTTAAATATTTTATAAATATGAAACAGTGTATTTTTGGAGACTCGAATGGTTCTTCATAAAATACATAAATAAAAGTTTGTGTATCATATATATAGGGTTGGGTCTATCACAGAGCTGGTTAACAGTAGAACTATCAAAACGGTTGAAATGACCATTTTAATTTATTTTTGTTAGATATTTTATAAATATGAAACAGTGTATTTTTGGAGACTCGAATGGTTCTTCATAAAATACATAAATAAAAGTTTGTGTATCATATATATAGGGTTGGGTCTATCACAGAGCTGCTTAACAGTAGAACTATCAAAACGGTTGAAATGACCATTTTAATTTATTTTTGTTAAATATTTTATAAATGTGAAACAGTATATCTTTGGAGACTCGAATGGTTCTTCGTAAAATATATAAATAGAAGCTTGTGTATTATCCTATTGTATTACAAAGATTTTCTGTTTCTTCTACTTTAACGTCTCTCATGGAAATTTTATGCTTCAGCCGTGGGTAGTTCTGGTGTTAAAATATAGAGAAATATGGCTGGAGTTGGAAACTGTTTCCACCGTCTGTTATAGACGTAGATGGTGGACAAAAGAAAAATTGTAAAAATAAAATTGGTATTTGATCACACGTATAGTAAAAGGTATAAATTTTTATTTTAACTTTATTGACAGAGAAATTTATCGATGCTGAACTTTTTATATTTCAAATAAATCTTTTTAATAATTGGGCGAATAAACTTCTGTACATAAATTTCCAGTCCATTTATCTAAATCTCTAATACTAGTAACCTAATATTACAATTATCTATATACAATTTATTAATTATCACACGACCGTAGAAATAAAATTCGAGACAAAAATGAAATTAATTATATTCTCTGCCCCAAGAAATTCAAATCCATCCCAATCCAGTTTCTCTTCTTTTTTTCATTAGGAAATTCCTGAAAATCTCGAAAAATGGTAAAACGCCATAAATATTCATGATCTCTCGTTCCGATCTTCCACTAAAATTTTTCTTAAAACATCGATCTTCTTAGAAACGGGAAAAAGATCGGAGTATGAAAATTCTTAGACCGTATCAATAGCTCTTTATTCGTAAATGGATAGTATAAATCAGGCTTTATTCGTGGACGAGGCTCTGACACTGCTTTAACGCACAATTGTCCTAGACGATGGAAAAGAAGCTCGCGATAATTATTTCAGCCGCTTCATCAACGGGGCCAACACTCACGGTTAATGAGGGTCGTTTTCTTAGCAGATGAACGCTCTCTTGATGTAAATAAGAGGACAATATCGTTGAAAAATCCGCTGAAGAAACTTGGAATAAACCAAACACTTCTCCATGTACCATTTCGAATGTCCTCGAAATACCGATTTAACCGAAACTCTTGCTAATCGGCCATTTCGATGGAGAATCAGCAAAAGTGAAACTTTCAAACAGGGAAAACTAAATAACGTCTTAATTTCCACGTGCTGTAGACTACTTTTTATTTTTATTACAAAAATTTTTTGTTATATATTAAATTACATTTTATAATTTTTATTATAGAAATTTTTTATTATATACTAAATTATATTTTATAATTTTTATTATAAAAATTTGTTATCATATATTAAATTATATTCTATAATTTTTATTATAAAAATTTGTTAACATATATTAAATTATATTTTATTATTTTTATTATAGAAATTTTTTATTATATACTGAATTATATTTTATAATTTTTATTATATATTAAATTATATTTTATAATTTTTATTATAGAAATTTTTTATTATACATTAAATTATATTTTATAATTTTTATTATAGAAATTTTTTATCATATATTAAATTATATTTTATAATTTTTATTATAGAAATTTTTTATTATATATTAAATTATATTTTATAATTTTTATTATTTTATTCTATTTAATTAGAATTAAATTATTATGTTTAAAAAAATATAAAAATACAATAATACTTTTGTTAAATAAACGCTTTGAATGTCTTGGGCTAGGTAAAAATAGGACAATTGACAATTTCGAAAGTTAATTAGTTGAAATCTTGAGAGTAGAACTCTTGAATAATGTTGTGCAATATTTTTAAAAAATACAATACTACAAAATGGATAAAAGTATAATGATATTTTTATAAAATAAATGGAGAACTTTTTTTTTCAAAATTCTGGACATTGTCGACTGTCTACCTCGAATGTGCTAAAATAGGTCAGACGTTTTAGAATGTACTAAAAATAGGTTAATCGACTATTTCATCGTTTCGATAAAAAATAGAGTTGGAAGTTTGGGAGAAAAATTCTTAAATAATGAAAAATAATGTGCAATTTCGACTCTCGCAGAGTGTATGTGCTGTGGAATACTTTTAAAAAATATAACACTATAAAGTATATAATAATACTTTTATAAAATAAATGGAAAACTTTCTTTGAATTATTCTCAACATCTTGAATGTATTAAATAAAATTAGGTTAATCGGCTATTTCAATATAGAGAATAGAAGTAGAAAGATTGGAAGAAAAAGTCTTGAGTGAATGAAAAATAATGTGCAATTTCGACTCTCAGAGTCTCAGAGAGTATACTATTTTCTTAGTTTTCCTCGTTCTTTTATAGTTTGGTTTGACATAAATGGAAAATCTCCGCGTATCATTCAATTTCTTCGAAGCACCAGTTGACTAAATAAAAAGTTAGAGCCGGCAGTTTTGGCAAGGAATACACTTGGACAGGGGTGGAAAAAAATGTACAATTTCAATTCCCACAGTCTACGTATTGTCCTGTTATTTTTCTTCGTTTCTTCGTGGTTTCGTTCGAAAGAAATTTGAAATGTTTTATGAATCGGATATCTTCAAAGCACCGGTTAGTTAATGAACAATTTTGATAAAAAGTTAGATTCGAAGAAAAAAAAAAAAAGAAGTAATGCATAATTTCAATTCTTTTGATCGATTTTTGTGGACTCGTTGTGGATTTAGAGTTGATGTAGATCGATTTGTAATTAAAATGAAATTTAAGATTTAATACGATTTCTGGTGAGAAAATTTTTCGTTCAAGAATTTTATTCTATACAACCCATTGTAACGCGAAGTCACGCAGTGCAGGTTCCATAGATCATTGTTATACCTTTCACATGCAATACCACATACATACATGCACTCTATGTATGTACATATATGTGCATAAGAGGATATGGCTTCCCAGCACGAAAGGGATTTCCGTTTTCCGGTCTTCTCGTACTCGTGTCACAGTAACTTAAATATTAGAAAATTATTGAAAGTAATTCTGGCAGGGGGATGTTCATGTCGACAAAACCAACTGCAGTTGTATAAAATTATTTCGTTCAAATTGAGTAATTGTGTTTCAATAACGTGCAGAGAATGAAAATCAAATAACTTCAGTAAATAACTCAACTAAAATCATTAACTTGAAATATATGTGACGAAAGAATGTACATGGAATAACAATAATGATGTATGAAGAGTAACATTATTAAATATTTCAAACAACCTGAATCATAAATAAATCAAAAATCGTGAAGCAAGTACCTAAAATGTCCGAATACTGGGTCAAAATCAAAGAAGCAAAAAAAGTTAAAAATTAAAATTGTAGTGCAAAGTAAGTTGTAGTGAATAACCTGACTAGCTGAATCTTAACACAAACATGGACCTTCACACTGGAGAAATAAACTTTCACGACAAATAATGAAAGATAAATAAATTAAAGATAATTGAATTCTAACAAATATGAACTTCATACCGGACCAAAATCAAAAGAATGAAAAAAGAAAATAAAAGGAAAGGAATTAAAAAATAAAAGCTGCATCTACTAATAGAATTCTAACAAACGACTACCTCGTACTAGACCAAACAAATTAGAACTCCAACAACAGCACCAGAAATCCTCGTATATACGTCGACTTGACCGGCTGTTGAGCGATCAACAGTGAAAAAGACGTGTTCTCTCATCACGAAATGTGTCTCGCATGTGTATGCATCACAGAGCACACAGCCGAGTTCTTAAAACGTGTGTTGGACGCGAGTAACGACGACGTAACGAGGCAACATCATAACCACGATATTAATTAAATACGCGTACTAACACGCCGAGTATTAATATTATTGCCCTCCTTCCCCCTCCCCCTCCCCCACGCCGCTGGTTGCCAATATTACTCGCGACAAACGTGCAATTACACGGACGTTTTTTTTTTTTTTTTCTTTTTTTTCTTTTTTATTTCTCCTTTCGCCATCAACGTCACGACACGATTACTCGTTGCTTTGTTTTTTCACTTTTTTTTTTCTTTTTTTCTTCCCCCCCCCCCCCCCCCCCCCCCCCCCCC
>NW_025110333.1:0-31095 GCF_011392965.1 Frieseomelitta varia | reverse complement strand
AAGGGAGATTTTCAACACGTACCTAGCGAGATGCAATGTCATTTACGCCAATTACATAATCGGCGCATACGTGATGGCGTCCATTTATTTGCTGGGGCCTACAATGTTTCCAATGGTCAACATAATACACGCGGAATATCCGTTCGACACTAATCGCACGTCAATAAGTGTTATGGTACGCGCGCACCAAATCGTCGCGTGCTATCAATGCTGCTCGCACTTGTGTATGTGCGTGTTCGGGGGGCTTTTAATTTGGTTCATGGCCGCAAGATACGAGTGTCTGGCCGTGGAAATACAGATGAACACGAATATTCGTACGTTGACCAGGTGCATTCGGAAACAGTTGCGTCTGAAGAGGTAAAGATAATGCTATCTGTATTCCTGCACGCGTGGATCAATGGTGCTTTTAAGAAACGCCAATATGGCTAGACGCGGTTAAAGGCTTCACTTTCTAAATAAAGTAAATTGTTTTTCGTAGAGTTTCAAAATTTATACAGTTTGAAAATTTATATTCCAACTTCTTTATTTCCTTATTAAACATTGGCGAAAATCAGTGACACAGTAATACATTCACGTTCGCACATTACAAGCGATTGTATTTTGCCATAGATACACGGAAGATGTGTTTGCTTGTTTTCGTTACATGGTGCTCTTTGTTATAATAATATCCACGTTTCTCATGACTCTATGTGCCGTCATGGTCGTCATGGTAAGTAATACATTTAGAAGGAGACTAACAAACTGATCATTCGCTAAGCTTTAGAAAGAATATGTCGGTGATTTATCATTTTAAATAGAATTAATGACTAATTTACAAATAGAATATATCAGTTATGCTGAAAATGATGTACATAGTCAACAGTGTGTATTATCTCATGTACCTTCTCATGTACGCATGGCCAGCTGACAACGTAAAAGACATGGTAGATCGTTTCTATAAAGATGTAATAAACCAAGTACCATCTTCGTAAGACTAAATAATTAAAATAACATTTCATAATTCGCAGAGTTTAAGCCTTCCGACGATTGTGTACGATTTAACGTGGTACGAACAAACACTGGGAATGCAGAAGAGCCTACTGAACGTGATGACGTATCAGAAACCAGTAACACTTTCTATCAAATGTATAATGCCAGAACTCTCTTTAAACTATTACTGCACGGTAAGACCATCGGACGTCGAAAGATTTGCTGCAATGTGGACCATTATCCAATAATCTGAATATTAACTCCGATGCAATCGAAATCGAACAATTTTTTTTTCAAACATAGTGAAAGTTGGTAAATCCTAGGCCTGTTCTAATCGTGGAATCTCGAACATTCCAGTTTGCTAAATTCGATATTTTTCCAACATTGTTTCGAAATTTTCCGGGACCAATGTCTTCTAAACTTGTGTCTAAACTTTTGTAGTTTTCTTTCTTTTTTAATTGAATCATAGAAGCTGTCCTTATTGTTACAAATCCTTCGATCGCGATCAACGAGTTGATCAATGGTAATGCAAAGATAATGCATTGATAACGTTTCAGTATCTGTCCAATGCTCTCTCTTTTTGTACCGCTCTACGTGCCATATTGGAAGAGATGACAGACTAAATACATACGTTTAGAAATTATCATAATATTAAGAACATAAAGTCAGAATAAAAGCTGAACCTTCCTTGTATTAACGTAAATCTACTTTCCCTTCACTTTTCCTTCACATTTTCTTCTGTTTCTTTCTTTCTCTTTTCCTTTCGGCACGATTTTTCCTTTCATTTCATCGCGACTGAGAATTGAGGAATGACTGGACCCTTTTAAGCTTCGTGATAATCATTACCAATCTTAAAAAAAATTCGATCGCACAAGCGGTTCTAACCTCTTGCATCACGATTTAAATTGAACAGAACTGCAACATACTAGCCCAAAACATTTCAAAAATTGAAAACTAAAAAACTGTGCATGTTTCACTTGTATATGCAGAAAGCAATAGAAAATATAATGATTTCGGGAATGAAATATTGCTTACCGCATACACGTGGCAAATATCCCACTGCTGGACAACTGCTGCACAATCATAATTACTGTTTTCTCGTGTTTCTTCTGCACAGCTGTTGACAGATTGTAATGTCTATTGTTCGCAAGGTTATATCGTGCCAACCGAAGACCCATAATTGAAAGTAACACAGACAGATATTTTGTGAACGTGCACTTTAGTCGTCTTTCTTATCCAAGCGTAGCACTTCGCATCCCGCGAAAGACTGAATACGCTTGATACACTGTTGCATTTTCAAAGTTGCACTGCTGCTACAGGAATATTGATTGCCATCGATTCACACGCAACTTCCCTTTACACCTGTCTAACATCATACGCTCCAATAATGCATAATGCAGCCAACGATAATTATCAGCTATTCAGTTAATTGGCAGAGCAAATACCACGGCGGAAATAATCGCTCGTCGATATGTTCTGTTACTTCGAAGCTGATGATTTATTAAATTTTTCGCGTGCACGATAACTTCCACATTATCAGCCTTCGTAATTACGCGGAAGAATGTAAGAACGTAGGAAATTAAAGATGAGAATAAAGACGTTGAAAGAATGTAGAAGAAATTAATACTCCGTATATTGCTCTGCTTATCTACGTGAGTTAGATTCCGTTTTGTCCGAGTTGGAACTCGAAACAGTTTAAGATCATGTTGAGACAAGTGACACTGGAAAAAGCCATCGACGTCGTTCGGCTAAGCGTAGCTTTGACGTTCTGCTGGCCACTTTCATCGCACAGCAGCAAAACGAAACTGTTCGTCTACAAAGTTTTACAAATGTATTCAATAATCAACGTCAGCCTATTGCTTCTGTCGTTGCTGTACGCGATGTACTTGAAATCGGAAGATATCGAAATTATTACCGTGTGTCTCGCCCTGACGGTGTTGATGAGTCAAAGTATCATACAGGCCGTTCTTTGTTCCAGCAAGCACGATATTTTGCAAGTAAGTTCCCATTTCTAATTTTCATTTCTGTTGTCGCGCGTTTTCTCACGTATCAACCTCATGATCACTCGATATTTTCAATAACGTAATATTAATGATTTACTCTATAACCAAAATTTAGAAGAATTAGGATATAAGGAAATATAAGAATAAATTACATTGGTAATATAATTTATCCTAATTCTATTATAAATTTCGTTATAAATTACGTTATCCTATTAGGATAATATAAGGATAATATAATTTATTCTTATATTATCCTATAGTATAATTAGGAAATATAATTTATCCTTGTAACACCTTATAATATAATTAGGACAATATAATTCATCCTTATATTATCCTTATAGTATCATTTGGATAATATTATTCATGACAACTTTTATCAATTCCACCGCCTCGCAAACCATGAACCAGACAGTTAAAAGTTAATCGCGAATCAATTCGTACACCTAATCAACAACAAATATCTACATGAGCGATGTATCCTAACTCAATGTTATCGTGAAAAGTTTAAAAAATTATTTTAACAACGGGTTAACAGCGTATAGTCGAGGAGATGTGCACCTGCGCCAAAGAGATCCAAGAACACGAGAGAGAGATCTTCGACGTGTATCTAGCGAAATGCAACTTCATTTACGCCAGTTACATAATCGTCGCTTACGCAGGGGCGTTTTTCTATTTGTGCGGACCAATAGTGTTCCAAGTTGGCAACGTAATACACGCGGAATATCCGTTCGACACTAATCGCACAATAATGCGTGTCATGATACGGGCGCATCAAATTCTCACCGGCTACCAGTGCTGCTCTCATTTGTGCTTATGCGTTTTCGGAGGGCTTCTGATTTGGTTCGCCGCAGCGAGGTTCGAGTGTCTGGCCGTGGAGCTGCAGAACAACACGAATGTTCGTACGTTGATCGCATGCGTTGAGAAACAGTTACGGTTAAAGAGGTAAAGACACGGGTTTCCTATACTTTCCTGCGTAGATCAAGGTCCGGTGTTCGCGAAACGCAACATCGTACAGCAACATGGAGTAAGTTACAAATTACGTTCGGTAATCATGAAATACGTTGTCAGTTTCTAATATTTTAAACAACATCTCTCTCTCTACAATTTGAAATCAGCGAAAAGTTCGAAACACATTCTACTTTGTTAAATGATGTAAATCGTTTCGTAGACTTCAAGAATTGATACAAATTTTATAATCTTGAAACATGTTCTCGAGCGGTTTGTTCAATGTGTTGCTTCCAGCTTCCGAAATACTGGCAAACATTCGCGAAACAGTGGACCTAACGATACGTTTACATTCACTGCACGTGCAACTTGTATTTTCCTCCAGATACGCGGAAGATGTGATTACTTGCTTCCGTTTCATGGTACTTTTTGTTATAGCGTTATGCTCATTCCTCATGACACTGTGCGCCGTCATAATGGCCATGGTAAGTAGAACATTTAAGAGGAGACCGATAACACGTTCAACGAACTGATCGTGTGCAATAATTTTATAAACAGAATACACCGGTAAACGTGAAATTGATGTTCCTGCTGCTCAACATGTATTTCCTCATGTATCTCTATATGTATGCATGGCCGGCTGATAACATGAAAGACATGGTAGAACACGTACATAAGAAACGAAATGACATCTCCGTAAGACTAATTATAACGTTCCATAATTCGCAGAGTTTGAGCCTCTCGAGAAGCGCGTACGATTTAAAGTGGTACGAACAAACGCTGGGAATGCAGAAGAACCTACTGTACGTGATGATGTATCAGAAACCAGTGACTCTTTCTATCAAATGTATAATAAAGGAACTCTCTCTGCACTATTACTGCACGGTAAGACTACCGGTAAGACTAACGTCGAACGATTTGCTGCAATGAGGACCATTTTCCAATAATTTGAATATTAACTCCGATGCAATCGAACAATTTTTCCAAATATAATAAATGTTAGTAAATCCTGGGTCCGTTCCATGTCACGACATTTGTAATTAATTATGGAATCTCGAACATTCCAGTTTTCAGCCGGCATGTTCTAAAATATTTCGATATTTCTCCAAGATTATTTTGGAATTTTTCTGAAACTAATATTTTCCACTTCTAAACTGGTATCTAAACCAGTTTGTGTTTTTCTTTCGTTTTTAATTGAATCATCGAAACTGTTCTTATTGTTACAAATCCCTCGATCGTGATCAACGAGTTGATCAATGGCAAATGCATAACAAATCGATAACGTTTCAGTATCTGTCGAATGCTCTCTCTTTCTGTACCACTTTACGTGTCTTGCTAGACAGACTGACAGATCAAAACGTATCATAATGATATAATATAGTCTTCATAATATGGGATAGTCTAATTAGATAAAAGCATAATAAATCTTGGATGTTTTTGTACCAACGAAAGTTTTCTTTACTTTCTTCACTTTTCATCCTTATATTTTTTCTCCTTCTAGTGTATCTGCGATTCTCCTTTTAATCAATCACAACAAACACAAAACTGCATCATTGCAGCGAAGTTCAAATGCTATCGTACAAAGTTAAACCCGAGTAGAAACGGTTTAACTGTCATAATTTCAATGTGATCATACCCTACAATTATACAATGTACCTGTAATACTATTGCAACAAAGTTAAACTACCGTATAAAACCAAGACGAAACGAAATTTTAAATGTTAGAAGTTCAAACAACTGTTCAAACTGTGCTTAATGTTGCAACAAAGTCAAAGTGCGTACATATACCTCCAATCTGAATTAATTTAAAATATTTATACAATAGTTGTACAAGTATAAATATAAAAATACTTATATAATTATACAAGTATAGATATAAAGATATTTACAATTTTTTATTAATTGAATTAAAAAAAAAACCTCAATAAATAAAATTAACATTTCGCTCGATCCTCGGTGTATCGAAAGTACAAAATGCAATAACTCGATAGTACGAGATAAAATTTTCAAACGTATACTCTCGCGTTGAAGGAAAAAAACGTATGCCTCGCCATTAGTAAGTCGGCACTGCGTGTCTCCGTGATAGAACATCTTCTTTTCGTTCTTTTTTTTCCGCTCAGAGGCATCAATAACACGTTAATTAGAATCACCGTGCTTCCTCCTCCGGAGCTTTCTCTCCGAGGGTGGTAAATAATCCCGCCGCACGCTCAATAATTATGTAACCGCAGCGAGTTTCCGCTTCCCGCGTCGTCTCGCGATATACACGTCAGTATGTTAATATCCGGGACGCCTCGACGTGTAATTAACGTGGACATCTAACGTTTTAATGTGACGATGTCCAGGCACCCGAGCCGCGGAAAAGAAAGCCGGTAAAACGTTTCTTGTCCCATCGAACGGGAATCGTCTTCATGAACGAAATATCTCCCACGTGTTTTCTCTACGTGTGGGTGTTTGATTCGTCGCCCGAGTCTCTCATCGTGCGTGACGTGCCGCGTGTCGTAAATGATATTATTCGTAAATTAAATGTTCGTAATTTCATCTCGTAATTAAGGTAAATTTCTCACACACACGTTGAATTCGTGCCGAATGTTCAAACGTAATTGTGCACACTTGTGGAAGTTTGTTTTGATACCTTTTAGGAGATGTAATCCTTCTCGGGAGGACGTGATTCATTTTAATAATTTATTATTATTTCGTTTTGGCGAGTTAATACAAAGGAGTCGTATAACGAATCGATGTGATTTAACAAAACGTTTTAATATTCTCCTGATTTATTCTTTCGTTCCTATTTCCACGATTAGTAGAAAATCATTAAAACACATTATACAAATGATCCAAGGAATCTTTCGAAAAATATGAAAGATCCCTTGGATCTTATTATCGAATGTATAAATAAGGTTTTCTATCCGCCACTGTTCACGCGGAGACTGCAACATCTTTACTAATCACGTTGTACAAACTACAACTATATATTTCACGCAATATATCTAGTATATTCAGTTCGAATGCTTCCGGTAAATTTGTATTACTGGTACACGACGTGAATAATGATCGCGCTGTACAAAACGTACTAATCGCGAGTCTGTACTAATTATCAGTACACAGAATGGATGGATGATCACGTTGCACAAAAAAGTTTCGCGCAACAACAATCAAGGCACAATCTCCGCGAGCGCTCGGCCACTTTCCCAAAGCCGGTGTGTACATACATGTAAATCAAGCAACCATCTAGAAAGATATCGTCATAATCGGTCGCGAAACGTGTCCGTCAAGCGTTCGCGTCCTAATCGGATCGGAAACCTCCAATTATACCGCTCGTCTGGCCAACGAAATGGAGAAAGAGGACTGGCGGATAGAAGGAAGATAGCACGAGGACAAAAGAGAGCCTCGCTCCTGAAAGAAGCTACCCGGTCCCGGTAGGATGAAGAGAGAGAAAGACACGAGCCCTCGAGAGCGTTCAATTTGATACGACAGAGAGCCGGGCCTCTCGCTGTGGTTTGATCCCAGGCCGATTAGACACCGTTCCACGGTGCACCTAACCTACTCATTAATGCACGTGAGCCAACGGAGAAGAGGAGCCTCGGCCACGGCGGAGTCGCGTTACTTTAATAGACGTAGCAAAACTAATGGATGACAGGAGAGTAAGAAAGGCCTGGCCGGGGCCAGGGCCAGTTCGTGGTGCCTCGCTCCCCATCGTCGAGAGACCAGTATCGCAAAAACACGCCGGCTTTTATCGCCGCCTTCATCTTGTATTCCGTTTTTGCAGCGAGTAATTACGACAAACCGGCGTATATATACTCGGCCATAACGCTCCTTCGTGAGTCTCTCTCTCTCTCTCTCTCTCTTTTTATCTGTCTCGCCGACGAAACAGGAATATAACCCGCCAACACTGACCACGTCTGGGTTAATCCAGAATTTAAAAAAAAAAGAACGCGACATGCTCGCAGCGTGCGTATATTAGATACGGTCCGCCGGAAACGCGGAAAAAAGCCACCCGGCGCCGATCGTTTTATTGCGACGATTTTCTGTAAACAGTGAACTTTATTAAATTTGCTTATCAACGACAGCCAGACGTGAAGATTTCTTCGTCTTTAGCCTCGCGTGCTATCCACCACTAATTTCTATGTAGATTTTCGCTTGAGGGAAATTACAATTATCGGAGATTGATACAACAAGTTACGACGTTCGAGATGCAGAGATTTTTTTTTTTTTTTTTCTTTTTATAGCAACCGAGCACCTGCAATTAATGGCTGCGCACGTTCCACCACGTGTTTACCGAATTGTTTATTACGTTGGGACGCGCGTGCTGGTCGTCCGAGAGCGAAGGAGACTCTTCGAGTTTCGTTTTCTTCTTTTCTCTTTCGCGCTTGCCCGGCGACGATGATAAATGGCTGTTTAAAAAAGAGTACCTTAGGAACACACTGCTTTGCTTCGTTTGCTTTTTACGTACATCGTGGATCACTGGGATGGGATTAAGATGTACAATTTATCGGCATTCTCTTTTTTTTTTTTTTTTTTTTGGTAGAAGGCTTTAAATTTTTCATTGTTGACTCCAGAGGATTTATTTATTTCTCTGCGTTTTCAAAATCCAAATAAAAATAAAAATCCCTTAATAACGTCTGCTCGATGTAAGTAAGCTTCGAGACTAAAATTGTAAATTGTTCGAGCGATGCGTGAACCAAGCGTTATCAAAATCCCAAAGGTGCAAAGAGTTTTCACCGCCGGAGGAGGAAATAAATTCTCTTTCTCAACCTCAGCCTCTATGATTTTTCACTGCAAAAAAAAAAAATCCGCGAAACGTGGCCTCGTTAGCGATAACGACTCGCCGAGAGATGAAACGAAACTCGTAATTTCGGGAAATTTCTCCGACTGTTGCGCGTTGTTTACATATAAAAATCATCACCTCGCGAGCATTAAAATTACGAGAATTAAACACGTTTGTCACGCTGCCGGCGCGAAAGCGGCAGAGATAATTGGCCAGCGCGAGCGCGGGCTCCCTTTCGAATACCCACGACCCAGAACTTGCGTTACGAATGTAACGAAAGGAGCCCAAATTTCTTTCGATCGTCGTACTTCCCCTTACTTACTTATTTTTTTTTTTTTAATGGTATCCTCATTAACTTGATCGTTGCTACCGTCAGTTACAATTTCAGTTCATTTCGCGCCACCAGTGGCGTAAACCAGTCTGCTCTCTCTCTTTCATTTCTTTCCCGAACGTGGAACCGTTTATTTTAAAAATAACTCTTTACTCTTCTAAGTCGCTGCCACAAAAGTAACGACACGACACGAAATTTCAACGAGCTCGATGTTTTTATATCGTCGTAAATTCAAATCGATCCCAGCTACGAAGAACAGCTGAAGAAGAGAGTCGTTAGTTTCTAATAAAAAAAACGCGTGAACACCCACGCAGTACGGTAATTACCTACGCGTATATTCTCTCGAATGCAAAAACTCATTTATACGAGGCTGCCATACGGTGACCTTGTGGTTGATGCAACATCAATCATTAACCGAGAAATGTAAGGAAAACGAGTAATATAAGCGAGGAGATATCTTTATTCCGGGAGAAGAGGGTATCCACAGTCGATCAAAGCGGTTTTCCGTTGTTGCTCGAGTTCCATCGTTTTCTAGGAAAACGTCGATGGAATTTTCGTTCGATAGTTTCCTCGAGAATCTGCCTCTCGCTTACGCCGCTGGCAGATACATCCGCAATTAGGTAGCACGGACTGTTTCACGGAGGAAGAGGAGAGCGGAGCCTTAAAAATATTTAAGGTCGTTTCCGTTTTCCAGGCCTGTGCCTGCTGTGTCTCTTTGATGATGTTGCGACAAAAAAGCGCCGAAAAACGACCGGCAATTTGACAGAAACGAAACCGGAAACCAATTGCTACCATTCGAAAGCCTTCTGTCTGAATGGAAAGAATACGTGAAAATGTACGTGTCCAATTCTTCGATAATTCCTGATCGTTTCAACTATTCTGATTTTTCAATTTATATTGAATCGATTGACTCGAAAGACATTGCAACTTCGATTTCGTAAGGTTGCTTTTTACATTTATAGTCTCGTCGTCTTTCGCGCGACAAATTTTAGAAAATTAAATTTTAAATTAATTTTAAAGCGAACAGTGTTTCAATTATATGACGCACCCTGTTTATTATAACACAACGATGACATAAATCTTGATAAAATCCACGTGTTCAGATATTTATATGATCGCTGGTGTGAATCTTTTGGAATTCGCGCGCGTGCATTCGGTGCTCATCTTGTACTACCTTAATGAAGTCGTTTTTTTCGCGGCTCGTTAAGTGAAAGAACTTCGAAGAAATTAATTAAAGCAGAGAACTGAGTTGCATCCGATGCCCGATAAAATTTATTAGCCCCGAATGGAAAGCGACAGTATTGTCGGCAGGCTACAATATGGAAATGACACAACTTTCGTGACAATTGAGAGTTCAATTGAATTTTCCTCCATTTATTTTAAAATATCGACAATAGAAATTCAATACATAATCCCGGATGTGATATTTGATGCACTTTATGCGAAGAATTTGTTATCTTACTGCGAGTTTAGAAATTACGAAACGTGGATATGTTATAGATATACAAAGTACAAATGTTATAGGATAAATTAAAGAAACAAAATGAAACAAGTCAATATAAATATTTCATATTCTATATTAATACTAATATACGTTCATTTTATAATAATGCTAAATTTATATTTATCTTGTACATACACAAAGTACGAATGTTATAGGATAAATTAAAGAAACAAAATGAAACAAGACAATATAAATATTTCATATTCTATATTAATACTAATATACGTTTATTTTATAATAATGCTAAATTTATATTTATCTTGTACATACACAAAGTACGAATGTTATAGGATAAATTAAAAAAACAAAATGAAACAAATATAAATATTTCATATTCTATATTAATACTAATATACGTTTATTTTATAATAATGCTAAATTTATATTTATCTTGTACATACACAAAGTACGAATGTTATAGGATAAATTAAAAAAACAAAATGAAACAAATATAAATATTTCATATTCTATATTAATACTAATATACGTTTATTTTATAATAATGCTAAATTTATATTTATCTTGTACATACACAAAGTACGAATGTTATAGGATTAATTAAAGAAACAAAATGAAACAAATCAATATAAATATTTCATATTTTATATTAATACTAATATACGTTTATTTTATAATAATGCTAAATTTATATTTATCTCGTAACATTACGAGAATAAAAATAAAATAAATGAATCAATATAATTTCTTACAAATGCATAAAGATCCGCGACAATTTACACAAGCTTATCAAGCATTCACTGTTTAATAAATCTTGTACTTGTTTAACAAGAACAGTCCCTATTGTGCGAATTATAATTTTTGCTCGGCTTTCCACGCGGCTACAGAGGACATGAATTTGCTCCAATTGTAAAGATTCCAATTAATCCAAAAAATTCGATCAATTCAAAAAAGAATGACGCACGTACTGTTTCCAGAGAATTATTCATTCTCGGCAAGTCCACCGTTAAAATTGAAGGATCGTAGCACGCGTGCGGTAACCTAAGCCAGAAAAGTTCACTGGTTTTCACGCGAAATAAATCGGAGAACGTTACGCGACACGACCAAGAGGTTTTCCTAAGCTCGATTAAACACGATCCCGCGATAAGGGGGAATGCAAGAGCCAATATTTTTCATCGGTGACAATTCAAATCGTAAAACGTTGCGCGAATTTATCGTCGTGATTATTTACGACCTTAAGTACGAGGTGTTGCCTGTTATCGGCACACAGCGGTTATGGATTCAGCGCACCAGATTCCTGTTTCTTAATAGCCAAAGATTTTCCATTGTCGATGCAACGGATGGATGGCAAAACACGTAATTCACGTTACGTAATTCATATCGAATCACGAATTTTTATTAGACGGCTGTTGATAATTCCGCGACGCTTTTAAAACGAAATGAATTACACGCATACTGCTGTGTGTAATGTGTCATAGTCCGCAGCTTGCATCACGGTCCCGGAGAGCGGCTCCCAGCAAAAACTTAATGGGAAACTAATATCCGATACGTTGCGACACAATCCGCGGTTTTATTATACATTTCTGGGCGTTTCTTCTGTTACGTATAACACGAAGAAAACTTGGAAATATTCGGAATTGCTGCGGACTTGCGTCCATTTTTCTTTTTTTTTTTTTAAATACCGGTTGTTGCGAAATATGGATTTGATAATTTGATAATTATTGTGGTTAATATTTTTTGATATTAAGTTATAAATATTATTAAAATATTATTATAACAATTCTTAATATTAAAAAAATATTATTTTATTAAAATTTCCTTGGTATTAAGGAAATATTATTAAATATTATAACAATTCTTGATATTAAGGAAATTCTTGCTATTAAAATATATTATTTCACAATTTTAGTGTGAATCTTACTCTTTCGATCATCACGAAAATTACACTTTGATTGAATATTAAACTATGTGGGTCATACTTTTGATAACAATCGTTAGAAATTTTTTTTTATATATCATATTAAATTCGTTAGTCATTCTAAACGCCAATTTAAATATATTTAAAAAACGGATCATCGATAATTAGGTAAGTAAATTGAAGTACTGTTAAACTCGAGTGTAAAATCTACTGCGCATCTTCTGTGGATGATTCATCAAGCCGTATTGCTTCTTACAAAGCAAACGAAGAGTAATATTCACAGTGGCAAAAACAACTTCCCCGCGAAGTCCATTACGAAAGCAACTTACACGAAGTAACGTGCGATTTCGACATTCACAAGACGCGAACCTACATAACTTATTAATCATTTTTTTTTTTTTTTTCCCCACGATTTTCACATCCAGATACCCAGAACTGAAACAGAGAACAGTGAGAAGAAATTACACCGAAATAAACCGTATTATATCCATACGTACGCAGTTGAAATCCGCGTTCGTTCGTCATTTCTTAGCCGCGTAATATTCGAACGAGAATCAACGATCCAATGATCACCATTGATTCACAAAAATCACGATTTCTCTATTATACGTTTTCTAGTCCCTTAGCTGTGATTTTCGCTTTTAAAAATTGTACATTGTGTCGCTAAAACGAGACGCGATGATGATTGTATATGCAGCTACTGTAAAATTGAATTAAATTATAAGGAAATAATACTATAAATAATATTTAATAATACTATAAATACTGTAAATAATAAGGAAATAATACTATAAATAATATTTGATAATACTATTAATAAATTAATACTATAAATAAGAAATAATACTATAAATAATATTTAATAATACTATTAATAAATTAATACTATAAATAAGAAATAATACTATAAATAATATTTAATAATACTATAAATAAGAAATAATACTATAAATAATATTTAATAATACTATTAATAAATTAATACTATAAATAATATTTAATAATACTATTAATAAATTAATACTATAAATAAGAAATAATACTATAAATAATATTTAATAATACTATAAACACTATAGACAATACTATAAATAATATTCAATTTTATATTATTAATAATAATATAAAAATTGAATTAAATTATAAGGAAATAATAATAATAATAATAGGTTCCTTTCTGGAAAACTGAATAATTTTATCGTTTAATTAATATTAATTTATTAATAGCAAGAAACTATTTAGAAATGGACTGTAAAAAGGACTAATCAAGTCTAGTCTCGAAACATTCCGAAACGTCTACAATTTACAAATAAATTTCAATCTCCACGAAATGTTCAATTCAAGTAACAAATTGTAATTACTTTTCGCGCCTGACTATACTCGTCGTTACTCCAAAAACAATTGCCGTTTCTTCATGACGAGTGTACTCACATACATTCACAGCTAACAAGAGAGATCATTAGGGAGCATGCACACCGAAAGCAGCGCGAGCGCAACACCCGCTTGTGTCCCGCTTCGGACGATTACATTAGCCCAGGCGATGGCTATCGTTGGCTGTACGCACGATTAAATTGATTTATGGATAAACGTTAACGGGCGGCGTTTATTTGTAGTTCGTAGGTTGGCCTAGGTTGGTCCCAAGCGAGGAGAGAGAGTGGGTGAGCCCCGCCATAGGAATTCGATGTTATCTGCTGACAGATACGAGATCGACCGTTGCATGACGTGCCTTTTTTTTCCCCCCCATTTCCCCACGGTATCGCCGGTTTCTTTCGCACGTGACCGCGGAATCGGACGGGGGAAATGAGGCAGAAAGAAATCGGCCGCGGCGCGAAACAGAGACGAACGATCTCGCGATGGGGCGGGAAAGAAAGAAAATGTTAATGCAGAGTAGAGTGGGATTTCTAGAGTTGGAGGCAAAGGTTAGAGAGAGAACGTACGTGGAGATATACCGATTGAAAATGTTTCAGGCGAGGGAGAGACGGCGGAGGATTTGTGCAATTTGCATTATAAGGAGCGCGAGAAGTCGCAGGCCATTATCCGCCGACACTGATTGTGTCCGAGTCCCGCCGTGGAACTGTCCCTATGACGGTATCTCGTTGACTGGCAGAGATTACGACCGTAATAACAACAATGGTAATAAATGAGAACGGTACACGGAGAGCGAAATATACTCTCGCGAACGATGGGCGTGTGCGCGTTCGTGTTGCCACAATACGTGGAAAGGCGGGTTTCGATCGGGACGGCGAGATTTAATTGAGAGGCGAGAGAGAAAAATACCGAATAATCTGTCGGTAGCGTGTAATAGTTGGCTCACTCGGTCTGTCAATCTGTCACGGAGGGAGGGCGGATTGTAAAAAATGTCGAGTCGCGACCTTCTTTCGCAATGATTCACGCTCGCGTAAAATTACCCGCTTGCGGACAATAGTATAAAAATTACTGGGAGCATCGAGTGTACCTCGACCTCGCTTAAAGCGAATGAAACAAACCAGACGAATTATTTTTATTCGGTTATTATTATGTCGGATGTCAATTGAAAAGCGACGACAGCCTGATTTAAAGTCTCGATCGTCAATGTGAAATAACGAGCATCGTTTCGATAAACGTCCCGTGTTCCCGATCGGTAAGCGCAAAAAAGACGAAAGCGTGGCGCGTTTTGTGACATGGTTACATATTTATGTTAACTCGCAAAAAACGTGCGTACGCTTCGTTAAGAGAGAACATACCGAAATAAACGAGAAATAATTTGAAATTTGGAGACAATTTCGACAATTGATTCAGTAAAAGTAAGTAGTTTAAAACAATCTCTTGATATTTTTGCAACAAATTTATATATTTATTCCTGTTTAACAAATATATATATATATATATATCTGTACATTTGCTGATGCTCGATATTTAATAATAATTTCATTAACTAAATAAAATTAATTTTTCACTCACGCACTTCGTTCCCTACGATAAAATAAAAATGTTAACACGCAGATATATTTAATTTATAATTAGTTAACAAGCAGATACATTTTCAGCACTTGGATGTGCTATATCAATTGCAAAGGAAACACGATATAAATATTAATTTGAACAGTAAATGTTGAACCGAAATGAATATTAAACTGTTATCTAATACTTTGTTCCAAGAGAAAAAACTCTATCGCAGAGATCGAACCTAATTTAGATCAAATTCAAATGATTAATAACCATGTTGAATTTGACCTACTTCAAGCATCGTATCAGTCAGACAATCAGAGTTCTTAAACATTCCAGACGAAATTCCGCGTGTTAGTCTCGACTGACTGGAACCTTGAACGTTTTCACTCGAGACAAAAGCTTAGTCATTCGCAATGCCATCAAACGGAACCAAAAGAGAACGAAAAAAAAAAAAAAAAAAAAAGAAAAATACATACGTGAAATATCGAATTTATATTGCCCGTGCACAACACGATCTCGTATCGTTAGATCGTATAAAGTTAGCGCTGTGGAAACGCGCGAAATCACGCGACACATAAACGTGCAACACGTTCGCGTTTTATGATGAAGCTGACTCGAATCGAAAGAAACCCAGCGAAAGTAGACAGCCAGTATAAATTCTAATATAACTGTAAAACTGACAAATCACTGACCATTGCGGGTTAGCGTTGAATAGACACGCGTTTATTCGACTAGCGCAGAATCAGTGTTTCCCAACCTTTTTCAAATCGATCGTGTCATAATTCTCGTATTCTTCGTAAAATAACATAAAAATAACAGTAAAAATAACATCGAAAATAAATAATATCTTATTATATAACATATAATAACATAAAACATAAATAACAATATCTTACACTTTGTAAGATGTTATTATTTATTTTTCATGTTATATAACATATAACGATGTTATTTTCAAAGTGTAAGATATTATTACTTATTATAATAAATTGGGCAACTGGAGTTTGTTCATGAAATCTTCAAAATATGAGAAACTATTTATTTTTGATGTTATTTTCAACGTGTAAGATATTATTATTTATAATATATAATGATGTTATTTTAATATATAATGATGTTATTATTTATTTTTTATGTTATATAACATATAACGATGTTATTTTCAAAGTGTAAGATATTATTACTTATTATAATAAATTGGGCAACTGGAGTTTGTTCATGAAATCTTCAAAATATGAGAAACTATTTATTTTTGATGTTATTTTCAACGTGTAAGATATTATTATTTATAATATATAATGATGTTATTTTAATATATAATGATGTTATAATATATAATGATGTTATTTATTGTGTTATGTTATATAATATATAATGATGCTATGTTATATAAAATATAATGATGTTATTCTCAAAGTGTAAGATATTATTATTTATTTTTTATGTTATATAATAATGTAAAAAATAAATAATAATATCTCACACTTTGAAAATAACATCAAAAATAAATTTCTCATATTTTGGAAATATCATGAACAAACTCTAGCTACTCAACTCACAATCCTCATATTTCTATTCTAATAAAAATAATATCGAAAATAAGTACTTCAGAATATTTGATCAGTTTCTTGTACTTTTGAAATTCTGTGAGCAAATTGAATCATTTAATTTCCGCAAGACCGTGACGAATTCATTTGACTATAAAAGGAAAATAATTGTACGACTGTAAAATAAATATATACATTGGTAAAAATGTAATAGCATCACCTACTAAATACATTTAATTTAATATTTATGTTTTTATGTAATATTTAACTTAATATTCAATGGATTAGAAATGTTTTACAAGGTATTCTATAGGTTTCTCTACAATATATAGATACAGGCCAAAGGCCTCAAAAATTTTCACAATTCTCAAAGAATACTTTGCGATTCTCCTCGCAGGATAACAACGATGTACAAGTTGAAAACCCCCGAGACACAGATTATACACTCGATAATAGATAATAATAATAAAAAGACCAACGATCTTGCATGGTGTGATCTCACACTCGGCGATTTTAATTGAGAAATAACAGTCGACTTTTTCCAGGAGCCCCTAATTTCATTTCGCTTTTCGATCGTTTCCTACCTTGGTGGGCCGTAGCAAGCCGGTTTCAATTAGTTCCTCGACACACGCGGTGAATCGAATAAAAACACACTGTTGTTTTGTTCGTTTTTCTTGAAACGAGCACACACCGTAACCGTATAATCCATCACGCCTGAATAAAGGAACCGGAACAGTTTGAACGAATGGGCGATGGTTTGTTCGATCGAAAGGCCAGACCCGTAGTACATCAATTTAGAAGTTTTTACTACAATCATTACTTAAAATCAATTTAGAAGGTTATTTTAACATTCGAACTGCCGAATGTAATTTCCTGCGGTAATTTTATAAACTTTAGATCAGTCATTCAATCTACAGCTTATCACTTTGACACTGAAACTAACTATCACAGCAACGAGAAACTAACTATCGCAACTGCAATTGCAATTTTAAATTAAATGTCATTAATAAAAATCTCATTCGGAGTATTATTATTATTATTTTTTTTTTTATCAATAAAAACTGATGGAAAAGGTGATAACGAGTTCATTGAAACAATAATATTCTGAAGTAATGAAAAAACTCTGAAATTTTCTTGCGAGCGTATATATTTTTATTTTTATTTCTATGTTCTTAAAATCTTGCAACACCCTTAATCGATCTGTCATAGTGGCAGGAAAAGAAGAACTCCGTGTTACAAGATTACTATCGCAGAGATGGGCAAACGAAATTTTTTTGAAGCCGGACGAATACGGTATTGAAACGATGAATACGGTTTAACGGTATCACGAGCGAGACTGCTCGTATAATCAGTGGACTAGCGACGAGCAATTAATCGCGATTAAGAACGATCAAGCTGGAACAGATTGGAGAATGCGTGACCGGACTACGGAATGAAGTTCTGCGGAGGACACCATGGGTGATCGCCGGTGAAAAACGATGTTACACTAGATTATCATAGGCATCCGGGGTGTTATTACATTATCAACTGAAGAAGATCGCCGATAGGTCGATACTGAAACTGGTTTTACGAAGTGAATAAATCATCGAAAGTCGAGCGTTTACAGGAGCTTCCACAAATTGTGGGAAGCAACGTTGCTCCGAGGCAACAGCTCTAGCGACGAAAACAAAAAAAAATCTTTCACAGAGTATATCACAAAATTTTCTTAAATTTTCGGTGATAAACAGCATTTCATTTCACTGCTTTGATAATTATCCTGGCAATCGGCGTTTCATTCTGTCAATGAAGAAAATGTATTGTACAAACGTAGACAAATGCTTCGGGCAAATATTTAAAGCAAATATATTCTGTACATATAATTATATTTCGAAGTAAGTAAGATAAAGTATGGAGCCATTGCTCGTGCAGACAATTCAGAAGAAATTTAAAAAAAAAAAAAAAGAAAGAGAGACAAATCAAAGTATCCTGTTCTCGTATTTATCGTCCCACACGTTGTGAAACATCCTCTACGATCCAGAGGGATTCATAAATCGTAAGTACATCCGCGTTCAAATATATCCTCCGCACAGATCGATCATTGTCCCGATACGACGCGACGTTTGCCACGCGTTAACGTGAAACGTTGATGATGCATCGATCATTATGGCCAATTACAACGATATAAGAAAGATGTAAGTACCTGGTTAAGTTGATGAAGAGATAAAAGTGGGAGGTATATTTATTTTACATACATTTACGACGAGAGTCTTCCCTTCCGGGAGCGGGCACAATTATCGGTGGCCCATGTTCGCCAAAATTATACAGGCAGAGTATGCTATCTGAACCAGACGATCGCCAAATGGTCGACGATTTCACGGATGAAAACGAATAAACGTTCGATGGAATTATTGCCGATCGAGCTTTCATCAATTGCCGCGGGATGCAACAAGCTCCACTTCGACTTCGGGAAGTACCATTTTATTTCTCGTTTAATTAGCCAGTTAAAAAGATGCATTGACCAACTCCGAAATTGAAATTGGAAAGTACAGAAGGATGGCAACGTAGGTTGATCCAATTTTTGTTTCATTGTATTTTGCAAAAATACAATGAGGATACATAATACACGGAAATAAATAAAATAGCGAAATTATTTTGTAGTATTATGTATTATTTAGTATTATGTAGTAATTATTTTGTAGTATTATGTATTATTTAGTATTATGTAGCATTATGTATTATTTTGTAGTATTAGTGTGTATATATTAGTATAGTGTAGTATATTTCTGTAATATTTGTTAATAATTATTAAAATAATTTTTGTACTTTCTCACGCTTATATTATTCGTTATAATATTTAATGATGATATTTAATATATAATATTTAATGATTATTCGTTATAATATTTAATATTCTCTTTAGTATTATGTAGTAATTATTTTGTAGTATTATGTATTATTTAGTATTATGTATTATTTTGTAGTATTAGTGTGTATATATTAGTATAGTGTAATATATTTCTGTAATATTTGTTAATAATTATTAAAATAATTTTTGTACCTTCTCACGCTTATATTATTCGTTATAATATTTAATGATGATATTTAATATATAATATTTAATGATTATTCGTTATAATATTTAATATTCTCTTTAGTATTATGTAGTAATTATTTTGTAGTATTATGTATTATTTAGTATTATGTATTATTTTGTAGTATTAGTGTGTATATATTAGTATAGTGTAATATATTTCTGTAATATTTGTTAATAATTATTAAAATAATTTTTGTACTTTCTCACGCTTATATTATTCGTTATAATATTTAATGGTGATATTTAATATATAATATTTAATGATTATTCGTTATAATATTTAATATTCTCTTTAGTATTATGTAGTAATTATTTTGTAGTATTATGTATTATTTAGTATTATGTAGTATTATGTATTATTTTGTAGTATTAGTGTGTATTAGTGTAGTATTAGTGTATATTAGTATAGTGTAATATATTTCTGTAATATTTGTTAATAATTATTAAAATAATTTTTGTATTTTCTCACGCTTATATTATTCGTTATAATATTTAATGATGATATTTAATATATAATATTCAATGATTATTCGTTATAATATTTAATATTCTCTGCTCAAGCTCGATTCCTTTCACTTTCGGAGAAGTTAGTATTTTTCACCCAAACAGCGGTTTCGTTTTTCCAAAAATTTTCACGTTGTACTTTCAATGTATTTTATAAAAATTTTCAATGTAACCTTCGCGTGAAACACAAAGGCTTGTCATTAAATTCACTCTGTCAGTTTCGGGATGGTGAATGAAATTTTGAGCATTTCTCAATTTCACGAGTGAGGTATTCTTTTTTTTTTTTTTTTTCTTTTTATATCTGCATCTCTTGTAACGTGATTTCGAAAGTTCCGCCGCCAACCAAATATTCATTCCTTTCCCATAATTGTTGCGGTTGCTCGTAGAAATTCGTGGAAGTTACGTGGACGACGGGAAAAAAAAAGAACGAAAAGTTGGCCGGTTACGGCCTCGAGAACTGCGACAAAGTCTTTTAGACGCGCATGACTGATTCCTGAATCGCGTCGTAATTGTTTTTTCGTGCATATCTGTCAGCCTATCTGGACCAACGTCCACTGTTCTCGGCCAATATCTCTCCATAGACAAAGGCAAAGTTCTCCTAGTAGACACCTTTTTCTCAATTCAGTTGACTTGAAAATTCCGTGCCTTTACGAATGATAAAGCAAACTGATGATTAATTGATGAAAAAAAAAAATGAGAGAACATTACTGTCTGGTGTTAAAGCGATCTGTGAACCTTAAATTTCTTCTTTTCCCTGAAATTTTGTTGATTTAAATGTAAAATTCAAATTCGCTATTCAGTTTTGGTTTGTATATGTATATTTCGTCGTTTATATTTTTATATTTTAAATATAAATATATATAAAATATATATATAATACATAAAATATATTATATAATATATATATATATATTTATATAAAATATATATATTTAAAACTATAAATATATATAATAATTAATATAAATAATATAAATATATAATAATAATTAATATAAATATTAATATAAATATATATATATAATATTATAGTATTATAATATATATAAATATAAATATAATATATTTTTAATATCCATTGAATACTAAACCTATCGACAGCTAAAGTACAGTAAACTTGTAAATATTAAAAGAACTAAACAACATCAATTTTCACATAAAATTTAAAATTTAAAAGAAGAAAGTTTTTTTGAGATTTAAAATACGAAAATACGTTTGACTTCATGACAACAGATATTCAAGTAAATGAAACAAAATAATTGTTGGATCAAATTAATTAAAATTAGAATAAAATAATATCTGTACATATCTTTTCACTGTGACTGACGAATTCACGAAAAAATTTCAAACGTGAGAAACAAATGCATTAAATATACCCAAAAATATCTATTATGATTAAACTGTGGATATTCATGCAAACTCACAGTTTTATAAATGTATGTCAATGAAAGTGAAACTTGGGTAAACGATTTTACTTAAGTTAACCGTAACGACAGGACATTTATACACTTTTACAAATTATGTTTATCATGCGCAGTTCCTCATCACTGAATGTTATTCTAGCCACGATACACACACAACAGGTGAAACAGTTTCCACTTTTCAAATTACATTTACAAAAACACGTCTAGATAGGTACCTGCCATATAATTAGAAGTCATAACAATTTCCCAAAAATAAACATCCTCCACACCTAATGAGACATTTTCACCGGCTATCTATAAATATAAATCCCCGGTTAAACAATCGGTATGCATCTCGCGGCGCGAAAGCGAGGGTATCAAATTTTCTACGAGAGTATCTCGCTCTCTCTATCAAACACTCGCTGCAAATCTCGCGTTACAGACAATTCGTTGCAAAATCATTTCCTATTACGTTTCCAACCAACTCTGGCGATCTCCAACTCGGCGAGAACCGTTTGAAACCGTATGCTTTCTCGCACTTTCGTCCAAACAATGTGAAATTCCTTGTACAGTCGAAAAGAAAACGAAAGAAACGAAGAAAAACACCAAATATCGCACGTCGAATTACACTGGTGAGAGACGTTTCGCGATCTGATCCGAGATGATGGAAGAATATTCGTTTCTTTGACGCGGGTTGAGTTATAACGTGCAACCCAACCTCGAGATGGGTTTGATCTTGATACGCGAGGAGCATGGTTGATTTTCCAAGTTGCAACCTTAGGTTATTTCCTCGCCCGTTTCCAGATAATCGCCACTGTAGTTTGCCGTTTGTTTCAAGTGTGTGAGGTGCTCGTTTACTCGAACGTAGATTAAAGTGTAGGTTCAAGTTTCATCTAGATTAAAGTAGCAAAGCTAGACTGAAGTATTTGTAATATTGTAATAAATTATTGCTTGGTCGTCAATGAGTGAAGAATTTAAGAAAAAATTAAGATAGTTTATTGTATTCAACGCTCTCCTCTGCTTTATCATCTTCTCTCTCTCTCTCTCTCTCTCTGTCTCTTGATAAGTCCATTTATACCATCCTCAAATAATTATACGATATATATAACGAGTAAATCATGTTGCTCGGATGGTTAATTAACGTGCAGGGGAAAAAGAAATCTTTTCTAATTGTCAACTAGCCTGCGTACACGTAATCCAATCGCGTACACGCTGTAATAACTTGTTCGAGAGGCATTGTGACGGATTACCGTTACGCTAATCACGGTTTATGTAGTAAAATCGTGATCCTGGATTAGATGGAATTATATTCCATCTTCCTCGTAATACACTGTCATTGTTGATATTTTTTTTTTTCTTTTTTTTTTTTTTTTTACGAGGTGGTGTTCGTACAGTGTGTTGTTTTGATTTTACGTGTGAGTGTTGATTGTTTGACTAAATTTGTTGGATTCAGAGTATAAGTTATAAAATCTGCAGTCTAATTATTAGAAAAGTTCGTAGTATTTGTCTATCAATGTTCTTTATGTATCTTCTGTTTGATGAGACTGGAAACTGGCCATTTATTATAACATTACAAGTTCATTATGAATTCTGCCTACTCGCCAAGAATTTATCGAATCTTCTAACTACCATATTCTTACAAAATTTGTTTCTCCTAATGATGAGAAACTTTAGAAGATACAATACATTTTTAATGAAACATCAAAATATTGAAAAAGAAACTAATTTTATTAATTTTAAATTAAATTCAAACATGATTTTGTTCATTATATTTTGAAAATTATTTCTTCCAGATTTGTTGGAAAGAATATATAATAAATATCCGTGAAAAAAAATAATTTAGAATAATTTGAATGGAGCTACTTAACATATAGGCAGATATATTTTCAGTACTTCGGACTTTTGCGTTTTATAAATTTCTCCTTGGGAATAAATGCTCCTTGTTAATTACCTTAAAAATATAAACGTTCCTCGTCTGCAGTAAACAAACTTCTACGAAATATACGTCATTTTTTAAATAAACGAATAATCGATAGCCATTCTGTTTCTACTCTCTTTCGGCTCCTCATCGCCTCCCCTCATCTGTCTCTTTCCTATGCCACAACTGGCGAGGGTAATTACCAAGCTGTACGCTGCTTTATTAGCAAGACAATATCCGGAATAACGGTGGTCACAATGAATCAAGGAGATCACCGCGAAGTTCAACACGGAAACAACTACCTCTCGGTTGGTTGTGTACCTAATTGTAAGTAGAACTGTTTCATCTCTCGGAAGTGTTCTCTTCGTTACGTATCTCTGCGGGTACCTTCCGCGAATAATAACACCCAACCTTCATCTCGTTTCACCGACGATTATTATTACCATTTCAACCGGCGACCATTCGTTACTGTGTTAAATCATATTTTCTTTTAATCTCTCCTTCCATCTGTACTCTTCTTTCTTTTTCTTTTTCTTTTACTTTCGTTCTATTTTCTTCTTCTTTCCGAAGGGAGCGAGAAAGAGAAAATTACGATGGAATGAAATACCATTATTTATTAGTTAATTACTTCGTACAGCTTTGCGGTATTAATGATAGAACTACTAAAGGTAGAAAAATGAAAGTACCAGGTCGGGGAAATGAAACTAAACACCAAAAAGTAGGAAAATATTTGCGATGCGACAAAACTTTCATTTCTAATTGACAATAAATAGTAAATCTTTCAATTTCTGAATAATAAATTTCCATGAAATACTTGTAAGCTACAAAAAAAAATTACGAAACTTGTAGTACTTGTAAAAATCTGTAGATATCCAGTGGGAATTACGAATTGATTATTTTGCCGACTGTGACAGTTAAATAACTTCACAGATGCATGGTAAAATCGTGAAGTTCATCAAAAACGATTTATATTTTGTTGCAGCTATGCTTCTCTTTATAATTCTCTAATAAAATAAGTTTCCATTCAATTTAATTTTTAAATAAAATCACTACACGATCACTTCGCGAAGCTAAATAATCATCTTTTTCACTCTTATATCCCATCATCACGAAAAATATCAGAGAAACTATTGTACAGAACGTAAACTTCAATAATTATAGTATTCAGTGCGAAATCAGTATCGGTTTCTTCGAAATTGCTTTGCTCCAATTATTTTCTAAAGCGTTTTCAAGTAGCAAAGATCATGAGAAGGAAGATTTCTCCTCTCTTGAGTATTGTTACTGAGAGGATACTCTAAATTATCTAGAAATATCGGAATAATAATAATTTCCTAGCGAACTTTAAAAATCGCCGATCCCATGGAAATTAAAAGTTAAGTGATTTATGAACACCAGCGATAGAGGACGCCGTGAATTAATTTTGTTTCACGATAACGCGAGTAACATCGAGTTGCAATGTAGAGCAGAAAAATTTCAACAATGGAGCTACTCAGTTCCTTCGTCGTTTCTCATCCGTCTCACTGAACTTCTATCCACAGATAACCATCTAACATTCTCGAAAAAAAACGCGAACAGATATAAACAAGGAAGTGAAACATTAAACCACGTCAACTTCTCTCTTTTGAAAATCTCTTACTTTTTTGAGAATTTTTCTTCCATCTTTTTATTTACGTTTCGAAATTACTTTTAACACTGCAACACTGTCAATCACTGATCACTTTATTCATCATTTATTTAGAAAATTACGACGAATGTAAAAATAAATTCCGTTTTCTAAGAAGTGTATCTTCTTTTCTTAAATTTAACTTCCCTTAAGTGCTTAAAATTATTAGAGTTAACAATTGAATGAGGAACACGTAATAAATTACGAATACACTCGTCTTTAAACACATGTCTATCGATATAATACCTCTAATAAATAAACTAATTATATTTTAAGCATCTCAGATTATCTGCACAGATAATTCCAATTAAACACACAAAGAATCAATCGAAATATCGAAAGAAACGTTTGATGATTGAATAGTATTATTCATGTTTTCATCACCATTGATGGATCGTTATTATCTCACAGAGATAACATCGTTGGAAAAAATTTTAATACACTTTCAAGTCAAACAATTAGTAGAAAGAGGCCCGTATCAAGTCTCAGTTTTCTCACGAAACGACACTTAACGAATTAAATCAACTCTGACGAGTGTCAAACAAAAAAAAAAAAAATGGTAAATCCTCGCGAGACGGTGACTCTTTCCCGTGGTTATCAAACCAATCTCGCTCTGCGCCTAATATAAAATCGTTGCGATATCGGATCAAGGCTTTCCACGGACGTGCACGCTTGTCTATAGTTGGCGCGCTCGCCACGCTAAATGTAACATTAGATCAGCAGGCTGGTGTGCTCGGGTACAGGCGTATAATTATGGAACGTGAAAAATTTGCAACCGGCACGTATATACGTAACGTAGGACAACACATGGGAACGCCGCCTGTAAACGTAATTACACCGGGTACACACACACACACACACACACATACACGCACAGAGATCGGTGGAACACGCGGTCTCTCGCGTGGCCAGCCAGGCCCCGATAAACGACCAGCGAAACCGGCAACAGCAGCTTGTCGCGGCGTATCACGGTTTCTCTGTTCCGAATGCAAATTAGAATGCAACTGAACGCTGAGACGAAGAAAAATACTCGGTTTTATCGTTGTTTTATCTAATCCGTTAACTGGGAATTTTTCGTCAAACGTTTTAATTGGTGTATAGTTAGCTGGGTGCAACAGTTTTCAATTGACACGTTACGTATGTATTATCGTACAGTTGCTCGCGAAGGTATTTAAAAATGTTTGCGAGAATTTTTTCTTTTTTTTTTTTTTTTTTTTGTTACGCGCGCTGTGTGAAACGTTTTGAAATCTCGCTGACACTCCGCTATCGCGATCAGGCGATATCGTATTAAATCAAGTGTAAAATCTAAAACTGGAAATTTTAATAAAACTGGAAATCTTAATAAGTGATAAGGAAATGTGTCACGTTTGATATTTATACAAAAAAAAATAGTATGGTAGAGGTAGATTGATTTGACCGAAATATTAGGCTGCTTGATCGATCAATCCTTGTTCTCCTTGATTTTCCTATTAAAATGTCCACAGTTTTAACACAAACGTTTTTTGTATGCAAAGACGTGAATGAAGGAAAAATTAAGGGTTCGATAAACTCCACTCGAATCCACTTATCAAAGAAATCGTATCAGACGTTTCTTCAAACAAGTTCACACGAACGTATGTACATACGTAGTGACTACTTTCGAACGACACTTCAAGCAACAGCCCAATAAGAAGAACGAAATCGGCTAATTTAATATTTCTATCCAGCGAGGAGGCGAGGCGAGAGTACAGCGATACGAGAGGATAGGTCGAGGATTATAAAATCAATGGATGACGACTGTGAGTAAATATGTGTTCGCTGGCGTGTCGGGAGAGAAACAAAGCGAATGGGAGATCCCGCGGCGCTCGCTGAACACTTTATCGGTCTCATCGGATCGCGGAACAAGCGCGCGAGAGCATTCACGAGCCAAGGTGTAATTAGAAAAACGAGCGGATTTATATTTTCAACCAGCTCGTTCGCTGTTATCATTAGCGAAACAGCTGTTAAAGCCGTGCATTTGCTTATCGGTGCACTGCGAACTGAAACACACCGCACGCTGGCTGTCGAATTATCTTTTGATATTTGTTCCTTGCTTTCCGTTTTCGGAGTCACGTGAGATTAGATACGTTCATTTTTGACGTGTATCGAGTTTGTTGCACAGTACAGTTCGTTAACCCTCGTCCATCCCAAGCGTCAATTTCACGCTTCTTTCTTATAAAATTTTATATTATTTTGTAGTACAGAGGTCATAGTTGGGTGAAATTTTGTGACATTTCTATTCTTCTAGCATACGGCGTACATTTTTAATCTTTTTTCTTTGTAATAGTATACGTAACCGATAATACGAAGTTATGATAAAAATACGAATTTACACGAAAGCAGATTTTGAGTCTTTAATCTCTTTGACCTGAAGAGATACGATGATAATATATTTCACTGTGAAACTTAACTAAGTTAATTTTTAAAGAATTCTAATTTAAAAAAAATTAATTTAATGCTCTATCGAAAACTTGCTTCAATATTGAAAATCTTGCCTCGTACCTCTGTGCACATTATAATAATAGATGTAATAAATTTTCCAACGTGTATGATATATTTAAATCAAGTTAATATAACCGCGATCGCAGCCAATCAGCTCAAGTTATTTGTCATATAATTCATAATTGTGTCACTTGTGTCCAATGATGCAATTAGTAATTGTATGTCAAATAACAAGATTGCCCAGGTCTCACCGCGTGGAGGTGCTGCGAGTGGAGACCCACCCTATCCACGGTCCCGTCCACCCTCCTTTTACGTAAAAATTTACTACAACAGTTTTCCATGAAAGAAAGTTTGAACAAATCCTCCTTGTGATATTCCTTTGCAAAATGATCTGACTCTGGTCATTATGCAGTGCAAATAGCAGAAGGAGCAAGAAGTAAAACCGACGCGAAAATCTAGAGCTGGAACTACTAGATTATGAAGCTAATCTACTTTAATTGTACAATTGTATTAACTGTACAATTTGCAATTACAAGAATATAATTTAACAAATATTAAGATATTAAAAGTTGATGTTATTGTATATTTGAAAAACTTCGAATAAGTATCATGTAGCTCACTTTGAACATTTTATATAGTTTTCATCAACATCACGTGCATTCTGCAAATTTGCAAGATTTTTGAATTTTCACGTAAATATAAAAAAATCTGCAGCCTATGTATAAGTTCATACGAGACAATATTTCATGCTTTTATCAACACTATACATTATCATTTGTTACAAAAATGTAGAGTAATTGATAAAAAGAATGAAATATGCTTCGCGAACAATTATACCACTTGTCTAATTCTTTATCTGCTTAAGCACTATCATTAATTATTAAACATAGCATTTTAGTCACTATGATACCATATTTAAATATTAACATAGTTATTAGGCACAAATTAATACCTCTAACATTAGGTAGTACATTCCAATAATGGTATTACCCAATGTTTCCTACTACTACTTATACACTTACTTAAGACACTCTATCTAACTACATATTAACTTGACCTAATATATCATACACATGTGTATCGCTAGTTCTCGATTCAGATTAATACTGTAAGATCAAACAAACACAAACAGAAACACACTTTTTGAAGAATTGATGGGAGATTTTCATTTGGCTGAAGAACGAAACTGAACAAATACAGAGACAGTACGAATAAATAATAAATGATAAATATAAAAGGAAAAAAAGGGCAAGATAAGGCAAGAGATCAAACAGTGATTGCGACAATGACCACAAACAAAGGCAAAATTGGAAAGGCCGACAAGAAAATTAACGTTCAACTTAAGAATTGAAGAATTTCTTTATAAAAGAAATTTCCTATCCTATCCTTGTAAAATCTAGAGATTATTTTCCCTTCCTATCATCCAAAAATCTAGAAATTATTTTTCTACAAATTCTATCTACGGAAATATTTATGGAGAAGTTGCCTATACAGATAGGAATAAAGAAAAGTAATAGAATGATGTGAGACACGAGTCTTCTTCTGTTGGTGCCACAGTGGTATCTGAAACAAACTCAGAGAATAAAAAATTTAATAAAATTCTACAAAGGTAATAGAATAATGTGGGATATGAGTCTCTTTCTGTTGGTGTCACTATGGTATCTGAAACAAACTTAAAAAATAAAAAATTTAATAAAATTCTACAAAAGAATTAATCACCAATCATTTTCTTTGATCCATATAATTTCCTTTCTTTTTGCCATTAACGTTTGTATGAAATAATTTAGCAAAATCATTCTAAAATAATTAAAAAGTATTTTTCAGTGAGGAACAACAAAAAAAAAAACAAATAAGCAGCCAGAAGGGCTATCGAAATAAAATCATTACAAATTCGAATAATAAGCAAACCGACTAGTGGAATTTTTTTCCTACTTCGCAACGCTAATTTATATTATCAAATATAAAATAGAAAATTACCGAAAAAAAATTTTTTAAGTAGAATACTTCCGAAACATTTTATTTGCGCAACGCTAATAAAACTCGTTCACGCACTCGCGTTTAAATATTCGCAACACTAATTACGAAAATCCAGCGCAGCTGTATTGAAGACTGCTGATAACCATCTCTGTACAGCATGTTAGCTGCATCAGGTGATTCAGGAATATGTTTCCACTCATTGTCAGTGGAAAGAGTATGGGCATTAAGACGATAATTTATCGACGCAACACTAATTCGGAAAGTATTTAAAATAATCACGATGGAAAGATATCGCAACACTAAAATTAATTCTTTAAATAAATTCAATAAAAACTAGGTTCTAAAAAAAAGAACTACTTGAGTCACTCGCGATAGTAACACTATAAAATTAATTAAAAGTTAACATCTCTCTAATTTAATTTTAATCTTTAAGAATTTAAAGCAATTATAGTACAAAAATGCTGAGAACAATCGCGATATCTTATTAATTCGCAACACAAAAACAAACAGGACCGTCAATATATCGCGACTCGAATGCACAAAAACCGAGATAAATAATAGATCACTTCGCAACTCTAATACAAACCGTAATTAATTTTTCAAAACTATTAAAAAATCGCGACTTGCCTAATATGATGATAGACCGACAAGTCCAACATCGGCCAAAAAAAAAAAAAAATATACTACTACTACACACATACTACAAATATTAAAAACGAGCATAGTGACAAAGTAGTAACAAGAATGACTTCCCATGCTCTGGATGGATTTCCCATCCATAGGATGATAAGCCATTTGATGCAGCCCTCTTCTTGGCAGTTTGCCGGGCCTCTTCTTTTCTTCGAGCGCGATGCCCGCTGAAACTTACATCTAGCTCGAGTCTTTCTAATCGCAAACTAAAAAATAACTAACTATAAAGATGAAATGAAAAGATAAATCGCGGAAGCTGACCCCAATACACATGGACGACCATCGATCATAGTGATCGTTGTTCGTTCGCATGTGCGTGCTCGAGCAATACCTACACAAACGTTCGTTTCGGGACCTACTCGCGACCTATCCGCGACCGCGACCGCGATACTAAATTCGAAAAATCGAAGAGTAAAACCAGAAACAAGTGGCATGATCCATTTGTACCGATTTCGCTGTCGATTTTTCAAATTAGATTTCCTGAAACAGGTTGGACACGCGAAAAGGGGACACGCGACCAGAGACTGTGCCAACCT
>NW_025110332.1:88982-117170 GCF_011392965.1 Frieseomelitta varia | reverse complement strand
TTTTTTTTATTTTTTTTTTTTTTTTTTTTTGTGTGAAATTTAATCACAGTCTCAATCTATTACATCAATCTCTGGAAGACTTTATTTTAATTTATGGAAGATTTGAGAAAATTTCTCTCAAGTCTTCTGACTCTAGGAATCTTGAGATATATTTGTAGCTTTAAAAAAAAAAAGAAACAAAAAGAAAAAGGAGAATATCTTGGAACACGTAGCGAATCGTGGATCTCGATCTTCTATCTCTGCTTCTTTCTTCTTTGAAAAGAAGGACATTGTAAATAAAAGATTTTACACAGTTCCCCGTGTAAAATAATCCACGATCGTTCGTATCGTAAAATTTTTACTGCCGAGAGTTCCGCTTGAAAGGGACTGGAACTTTCGAGATAAGTCAACCGCGAGAATCCGCTCGCGTAACCCGTATTATCAGCGAAATTTTACAAGTCGCGAGTTACAAGCCGCCGCGCCTAATAAATTCTCCTGCGCTCTCATTCTCCTCCTGGTATCGAGTTCCGTATAATGAGGTGAGTGAAACTTGCGCTCGGTGTATATTTCGAATTTTAGAAAAATTCCCACGACTGGAGAATTTATTTTTATTATTCTTCGTTTATCTTTAGACGCGACGCAACTCCGGAAATGAAACGGGACGTTTGGAATTAATGGAGTATTTTGGAAGTTGATCGCCGCGTATTTGTCATCCAAGTTTCCATTGGATCTTATTTTTAAATCTCAGAAAGAAGAAATATTTAGTGAGCACAATATTTAGTAGATAATCAAAGAAATATTAAAATTTAGTAGGAAAAGTTTTTAATATTAAATTATTTTTAAATTAAGCAAATTAAACTTGATATAACAATAATATAGTAAATTATTTTGAATTATTTTGAAGCACAGAATACTATAATAGTATATTATTTCTGATATATTGGGGAACATTGTGGGAGTCTAATCCACGCTCGAGGGATGCAAACAATGTAAATATGCAAAAACTTCTAACTTGACAAGCTAACACTGAAGAACACGTGCATGTCATAAGCTTAACAAAAAGAATAAAAAAACAAAAGCATGAAGAAAGAAGTATAAAAACAACAGGATGCCCAAGGATTCGTGGTCCCGTACTAAAAAACCTACTCGATTTGTGCTTGGCGTGATCGACGTGTTAATATTTTAAATACAATACGCTTTATTGGCCATTTGCTCTCAAGAACGCCTGTGGAATAATTCCTTTTTGAGCGCCCGGTTGCTTGTATCGTCCCATTCCCCCGTACTCGGGTACGAAACGTTGAGGGATCACTGAAGGACGACGATGTCGGTGAGAATAAGCCGGCACCCACGTTCGAATCGTGCGCGGACGATTTGTATCGCGGTTTTTAATCAACTCAGAAGGAAGTTCTCGGACGATGGTCCCTCGAAGCGGCGTGTACCCGCCGCCGGAAAAAAAGGATCTGCGGCCAACCGAGGTCGGGCGGAGATTTATTTTCCGCGAGATCGTTTCACTCGATAACCCCGTCCCTTCCCGCTGGAAAAAATTCCGCTGCTGGGATTTTAAGTGTAACGCGCCGCGTGATACTTTCTCTTCGTTACCTTCCGGCGAATCCTCCGCATGTATTTTCGACTGTAACGCCCGAATTTGTTAATTAAGGGGTACAAAGTATAAGTTTCGATAAAGTCGGGAAGATCGATTCTCCAAAAATTGTAAACTGTATATCTTTCGATTTTTCTAGAGTATCCTATTTTTCTAATACTGGAAAAGGGATCCTAGAATGCTGTAGAATTGTTTAGAGAAAATACTCGGTAACTCTGTAGTATTTGAAATACTCTGGAATATAATTAACTTTCGTTGGCATCCTAGACTACTCTAGAATTTTCTAGAAAAAATACTCTAGAATTCTCTAGAAAAATACTCTAGAATTCTTTAGAAAAAATACTCTAGAACTCTCTAGTATTTGGAATACTCTGAAAAATAATTAACTTTTGTCAGCATCTTAGCATACTCTAGAATTCTCTAAAAAAAATTATTCTAGAACTCTAAGTATTTGGAATACCCTGAAAGATAATTAACTTTCGTCGGCATCTTAGAATACTCTAGAATTCTCTAAAAAAGTTACTCTAGAACTCTCTAGTATTTGGAATACTCTGAAAAATAATTAACTTTTGTCAGCATCTTAGCATACTCTAGAATTCTCTAAAAAAAATTACTCTAGAACTCTAAGTATTTGGAATACTCTGAAAGATAATTAACTTTCGTCGGCATCTTAGAATTCTCTAGAATTCTCTAGAAAAGTTATTCTAGAACTCTCTAGTATTTGGAATACTCTGAAAAATAATTAACTTTCGTCGGCATCCAACAGACAACTGAAAGTAAAAGTATTTTTCTCAGAATGAAATTTTCGAAATCAGTGCCAGAAAAACAAATAAAACAAACTACCAAATCAATTTTAGTATTTGACAAAACGAAATTCTCATTCGTATCTTTTCTTTTTAGTAACGTAAAAGAGTCGAAAATGTTCAAGCTCAAATAGCTGTTTTTTTTTTTAAATTTATATTTTGAGTATTTCGACAAGTACTAGCTTCTTTTATATAATTTAACATGAAATTAAAAAGATTTGTTTTAGATAAAACCACACCAAGACAATGTTATCTGGTACAATATTTCAATAAAATGGCTACCTTTCTGCTACCTTTGAGTATTTAGTAATCTTTAGCAATCACTAATTGAACATATGTTATCTTTTTAACGAAATGCACTGTAATTTTATCTGCAAATAAACTTGTTTTAATTTTCCTTATTTTGCGACCGTTTCAATTATGTAACCCTTCACGTTCAAATATATATATATATAGAAAGAGAGAACTATAGTACTGAATTATATATTTTTTATTTTCATCGATAGGAAAACCACAAGAGAAACAAGTTACTTCTGTTGAGCTTTATATTCGTAAATCGATTTTTTTCAAATTTCCTTTTCATCGACAGCAGTGTTTCAACTTTTCAACTTTTCCACTTTTCGTTCGTTTATTTAGAAACAAACAAAGGAGAGATCTGCTGTTCGGAGGGTAAATCGTGCGAACGAAAGTTTAAGAAACATGTTTATAGTCAATTACCCTGTTTTTAGCCAGACTTTCAGACCCTTGGGCTCGCGTAATTAACTAAAAAATCACAAGGAAGAGCCTGAACGAATTAAGGGGATCCAATTTTCCGATATTTTGAGGCGGCAGGAAATTAGTCTCGAAGGAGGGAAGGAAAGTTAATTTCTTCGTTGCTCGCAGGAGAAAAACCCACGGCGTGGAATTAACTAAAAGTACTAAATTAATATTGACTTTCTTTCTCGAACGGGAGAATAAAAAAAGAGAGAGAGAAGAAAAGAAAAAAATAGAAAACAAAAAGGAGGAATATCCCAGACCCGGGGGTATAACATTCTTTAAACGAATCTTGAAACCATCCACGGTCCATTATTGCATTCGAGCTAGTCGTACTTTCTTTCTTTTCCATTTTTCTCCCACGATAACGCATAACGGACGTTTCAAACAGTTTCGAAAGACATCTTGAAACGCGGGAGAGATGATTCGTTCCGTAAGAATAATATTACGCGGGGCTACGAACGAGAGAGAGAGAGAGAGAGAGAGTAACTCGTCTCGTTCGCAGAACGCGCTGTGTAACTTTTAAAAGAGATACCTTATCGGTAGAAGAGCCGACTCCTCCGAGGAGAAACGAATTATAAAGACGTAACTGAACGATTCAATTATTTCCGTCGGTATAGTTAACAGCTTAAAAGTCTTCCGTAAGTCGGATTAAATTTTCACGGCTTTCGGATCTAAGCCACCGAGTCAATTTCATCGAACGGAATAAAACGAACGGGGAACGGAGCGGTTCGCTCGTTTAATTGTATCTGCGGAATTCGCGAAACTTTCCTCAAAGATCCAACGGGAATATAATATGATTGATCGGAAAATAATTGCGCTGTTTCGCGTTTTTATGTGTAACTTTCCCCTCGTACCTTTTCTGCAAATTCCCGTCACGTGTAATTTTGAAGAGTATATTCTGGCCTGTATTCCTGTTTCAAAGACAATGTAGCTCTATTTATCACTCTCAGTCCAGCACTTTAAGCATTTGGACAATTTCTCTTTAAACGGACGAACTCTTTAAAAGCCAAGCTGATGATGCTGCAAACGCTTTTCGAAGTTTCATCGACTCCAGGGATCCAGGAATTTCATGTTACTGGGGATAAACAAGCTTCTAACTAGTTGGTTGAAGCAAATGATTGTTACTTTGATTAATAAAAAGCTTCAACAGCTGAAATATATATGCCTGAAATTAAGGGATAGAAAAGCGCGAATTAATTCTCGACGAATTTAATAAATCGATACGAAACAATCTAGAGAAACGACTGATCTGATTTCAGAGTTTCCGCGGTCCCCGCGTTTAAACTTCCGGCAATTGCCGGAAAGTGATCGCCGAGCGATTTGCATATTTCATCCGCGGTAACCTGCGGGACTAATAGAATAATTTCGCCGGGGAAATCTTTTATCCGACGTTTAAAGAGCTTCCCTCCTCGCGAAAGAAGCGTTACTCCTCCTCCAGGAAGTATTTCAGCTTTCACGGATGGTTTTCTTCTTCTTTCTCTCTCTCCTATTTTTCATGTTCTCTATTTTTCTTTTTTCTTTTTTTTTTTTCTTCCTTTCTTTCGTTCCTTTTTTCACTGCGAGAGGGGACGAGGGCTGGTAGAAGAAGGACAGAGAAGAGGATTAATAAGGCGATTTCAAGCGTTCGTGAATAATTTACTTAAAGTTGAGTCCTCTTCGTCTGCGGTGGCGTTCCGCGATTCTTTTGTGCTTTACATTCCGTTCGGAGTGAGGTGGGGAGGGGAAGGGCGGGATCTTTCGAATTGTTTCACGTGCCTCGGCGCGTAATGCCGATGGCAACGGCCGGGGAATACCAACCAAAGTCTAACCAACATTGAGAACGATAATTATGCGCGGCGTAATGTCGCAAAAAGAAATTATTGCTCGCAGAAACGTTCCTATTAATTCTACGCGCGCGTCCACCCGTGAACGCTCCTGTGTACGTTCCAGAAGAATATCAATTTTCCTCGGGGAAACCTCGCCTTCCACGCGTGTAATAATAACATCGTCCAACGACGACGGATTCGAGTCCAGCGTGCAAACAAAAACTGAATCCGAAGCCGAGGAGGAGATTCACCCCATGGACTGATGGATTCCCTCCTCCTCTCGTTCGCGAACAAAAAGGCACGTTCTAGCTATCGATATATCGGGCGCCATCGATTTGACGGAGATTTAATTAAAGTCGCTGGCACGACAATGACGAAAGAAATTGGACGCGACGCGAGGAGGTGGTGAAGAGAGAAGGGATATCGATGGTGGAGAACACGACGAGCGATCACGAGCGAACGAAGCGAACGAAAACGAACTGTTTGAAACGAGTTTGCCATTCGGCGGGCGTTGTGGAACACGGTGGCTGACCGGGACACGCTGTCTGTTTTCTTCGCCCCCCCCCCCCCCCCCCCCCCCCCCCTTCGACCAGCCTATGACAGGCTGACTTTGAAAAGTTGCACCCGTCCGACAGGCCTGTCATCCGGACGACTTGTTGCCAGCCGCACGGCTAACAGCCACGGACAAAAATACCGGCTTCTACACGCACGCCGGCTACCATGCTCGTTTACGCGCCACCGTGACCGAGTTCCTTTTTCTCGCCCTCCTCCTCCCACCCCTCCAAACAGGGCTTCGTCTCGCCCTCTCGCAACCTCCCTTGTTGTCCGTGCCACCGAATAAATTATCGCCTCCGCGCGATTTGCATAAGTCGATAAAATCGCTGCTTGTCGAATTCGAAGCCCGAGAGCAACCGCTTCGTTATCTCGCGAGATGTTCGACAGATGTTTCACGCTTGCACACAGAAGGAACAAGATTCCTCCACTTCTCTCTCTCTCTCTTTTTTTTCTTCTCTTTCTTTCTTTCGCTGTTGAGGGTCGAAAGGAGATGGCGTCGCGCGAGTGCGATTTATAGTACCGTTGTTAGGTGCTTGCAAGGTATGTCGTACGTTTACATATACTATCGTCGTGGTCGTGTGTCAATGAAATTTTAGAATGTTTCGCGCACGTCAAAGGGCCACGTCGCTTGAAAAGGTGCAAATTTTCAAAGTTACGGGATTCTTTTATACGCGTGATTTTACATTATGACTGGATTACGTTGTAATTACGTTGTACGTAGTTCAGTTACGTTTATATTACTAGTTGTAACTAGCCACATTACAAAGTAAAAACTACTGTTGTGTATCATTGTAAACGAATTTAATAAAAAGTATACATAGAATTTAATAAAAGTATAAAAAGTATACATGTACATTGTGCGTACAAATACAAATACATATACAAAGAAATATACATATACATATATGCATATGATATCTGAAGACTATAAATGATGTTGGATAACCAACCCGGACAATATTGAATGTATGCAAATACTGACAATAAGCTAGCAACAGTCCACATAAAAGTGGACTGTGAATAGTTAGTCATAAGGGCAAGATTTAATAGTTGGTCATCTATGCTCCTTCCCCTTCCACTTGACGATGATAACTCAATATATATAAGGACATACTTTAGAGACATTCGGACTCTTAAAACATTCTAAATCATTATAGAGACATTCAATATCCCTGACTCTTAAAACATTCTAAATCATTATAGAGACATTCAATATCGCTGACTCTTAAAACATTCTAAATCATTATAGAGACATTATATATCGCTAACTCATGAAACATTCTAAATCATCATAGAGACACTCTATATCGTTAAGAGCATTAGACATTCATCATATTCTAAGACATTTTAAATCATTGTATATCATCCTATTTCGTACACAACCACGACTGTAAGGGAATAAACTCTTCTAAATTGTAAGCGTGTTGACTCCATTACACGGAATCCAACAATGAAATAAAGACGCAAGTCAATTGGATTTTATCTGCGAGCTATCGAACGAGTCAAACAAACTGCAGCGCTTTTGAATAAAAGCGTCGAATCGTGTAATTTTATAATTGTATATTCTGTACATTTTATATCACAGTTACAGCGCTGGTGGAATTCGTGAACCACCGTAACGTTCTCATTTTTACGTTGTTTAAGCTTGTCCCAGGCATCTGGAACAAACTGATGTTGCACCGATGAAATTTATTAACGGAGATTATCGGCGAGCGTAATTTGCCGGGTCGCGTGATTAAACCCCGATGTTGCGCGTCCGTGGGTGGGTTTTATTTTCCCGAGTATCCTGACGACGTGTTTACGATGGAATCGATGTGACGTTGTCTCTGAAAGAGAGAGAAAATCAGCGGATTCTGGCGCGCATTTTGCCGGGCAATTGATTTCTGATGATCGAATTTATCGCTCGTGACTGAGTCCTGTTTACGTGACTGTGATCGCGATCCTTGATAATATAACGTTCGCAGCAGTGTTTCTCGTATTTTTCGCGACAGCGAGGATTGTTTGTAAAAGGCCGATCTGATATTTTCGACGTGAAAATTAATAATAATCGTGTGTCAACCACGATAAGGGTGAATTCTTTGTCGAAACAGAGTTAAAATTTACATTTTTAATAATAAAAAGAATTTAACTGAAATGAAGAAATCACGACCGGTCGGTTGAAATTGGCCGCAATTGCAAACGGCTATCCAGCGAAATATCGATCGATTCGCACACGCCCCGGTTCATTCGATTTAGTCGATTATGTATTTCACGATCCTCGGTCTCTTCACGGTGAGACCGTGCATTAAGTGCTGTCGATTGGAGCATTATCGAGACGATGCGAACGCTTGAATAATATAAGCGAGCACCGGGGGGTCACGTAGCAACCGAACGTTGTCGTAATAACACGGACGCTTGTAGAATCTGTCATTACTCGGAATTAACCGGATTATCCGGATAACGTCGATATCCAACCGAGCCGGGTAGCATCGATACGCGCGCCTTAATGAAAGCCGATGTCGCATTTGCTTCCGTATCTCGAGACGTCGTCGACACCTCGACCCTCTCGCTGTGCGCGATGAAAACTAACGAAAAACCTTCAATCGCTCTTCAATCTCTCTCTCTCTCTTACCTCGCTATTCGCACGAAGAAAGAAAACGCTCGTGATCGAATCGAGTTTAATCAGCTCGATGCACGTTTAACGCGATTATCTTTGATCTATATATGACACAGTGTTTGATACGGTGTCCCAAGCTCTATGAAACGTAGATTTTTCAATTTTCAAGGATTTTTAAGAAATTCCAACTAAGAGAGATTCCTACGTGGATGACACTCTATTTTTTTCCCCCTCCTCGCGAAAGCTTGAAAATTGAGTTACTTGAATGCGAAACGATAACGTCGTTAGGACAAGTGTCTATGGGATACGGACGTAGATTATGGAGATTTCACGGTAGATAGGAACGTTTGTCTCGTCGCTATTATTTACACGATACTGGCCACCAGCTGACACCTGGATATCTCGATGATCGTGTCTCTGATTCGTGGATGACACGCCGGCCCGTCCACCTAGGACTTGATAAGCGGTCACGGCGGTAACAGCGCGCTATACATCATCGGCAATAAAGCGAGAAGTCCGACCAAGTAAATTAATGACTGTATCCCGCGAAGATTTCAATCGGGAACGGATGGGTTACGAACCCATATATTGAATCTATATCGCGACGGTGATTTATTTCTTTCAAATCTTGGGATTAACTTTATTTATTCTCTGTACTTAGTTTTACTAATTTTAATTTTTTAATATAAAGCCACGTATCGAAATGGATGAAAGTTGAAACCAATCCTGTGTTAAAATTGATCACTCACTTGTCATAAAAATAATTTAAATTTGACCAACGCGATATAATACAGAGTAATATATAATATACTATGTTGTATGATACAATATATTATTATAATATATTACAATAATAATATATGTAATAAATAATATAATATACAGGAGGATTGTAAAAATCCTCGCCGTCCCAAAATCAATGCCTTGTCAAATCTTGGGATTAACTTTATATATTCCCTTTCTGCACTTGGTTTTACTAATTTTAATTTTTCAATATAAAGTCACGTATCGAAATTGATGAAAGTTGGAACCAATCCTGTGTTAAAATTGATCACTGTCATAAAAATTCAAAATAATCTAAATTTGACCAACACGATATAACATACAGTAATATATAATATACTATGTTGTATGTGATACAATATATTACAATAGTAATATATATAATATATAATATAATATACAGAAGGATTGTAAAAATCCTCGCCACCTTAGCCATCTCAAGATTAATGCCTTGTCAAATCTTGGAATTAACTTTATTTATTCTCTTTCTGCACTTAGTTTTACTAATTTTTTGATATAAAGCCACGTATCGAAATGGATGAAAGTGGAAACCAATCCTGTGTTAAAATTGATCACTGTCATAAAACTTCAAAATAATCTAAATTTGACCAACACGATATAACATACAGTAATATATAATATACTATGTTGTATGTGATACAATATATTACAATAATAATATATGTAATATATAATATAATATACAGAAGGATTGTAAAAATCCTCGTCACCCTAGCCATCTCAAGATTAATGCCTCGTTCATACGTAATCATACGTAAACTCTTGACGCGTGTCGAAAACGTGGAACTTTCGACTATATACCGGCGAATCGAAAATCCCTGGACGCCGCGAGAAGGGACGAATTAGTCGAATTCATTTCAACGCGTAGCGGCGCGTACGGGGTCGCCGCTGGCACCGGAAACTCAACGCGTTTGCTGTACCACGGTGTGCGAGATGGCTCGCGTTCGCTGGCTCTAGTCGCGGGGCCCGTTCTCCACGGATTTCAAGCGTTATCCAGCTGTAGTTCCGAAGTAAACGCGCGTGACTTTAATCGAGCATAAAGTTGAAACGGCGCATAAACCCACCCACCCCCCTCCCACTTCCCTTCCTCGCGGCGCTGGGTCGATATACCAACCCACCCACGTACCTACATGAGCGGCGTTTCGCCGACGTTTCGCGATTTTAAGTTATTTTAGTCACGATCCCTTTCGCCACCTCGATCCACCACCCCATCCTCCCTCCTACGAATTATCGTTATTATCGAGCGTTTCTGTTCAGAAATTCTACAATGAAAACGAGGCGCGTCCCGTGCGACGATCCTCGTTTGCCGGCATTCAACCTTCCGTTGTCGTTTCTTTCCTCCTTTTTTTTTTTTTTTTTTTTTTTCCCCGGACGACTTCCGACTTTCCACGTTTCGAAGACTCTGTGCGCGCGAGTTTCTGTACGATCGAGCGACGAATTACATTGTCAGAACAGACATTCATTGAAAGTAAATTCTAGTTTAGTTCCTCGAACGGCGTGCTTAACTCGCTCGAAGAAAATAAGAGAGAATAAGTATTTTACAAGGTACTTTAAGCGTGAGGAAACTTCGATCCTTTTCTGCGTCACTCTTTCTGGAGGGTGTATCACACTCATACAACAGGTCTTTATTGCGCTATTGTCACAGTGATCTGGAATATTTTACATGTACAGGGTGGAAGGAAAATTTTAGCTGAATTCTACACCTTCGATTTGATGGATACGCGTAAAGAACCTTGATATCTTGAATTTCGAAGTCAAAATTTCTTTTCTGCATTGTATTCCACTCACAAAAATGAACATAAATTTTCCAATATAATTTGAAAACGTTGGCAAAAAATTTTCTTAACGATTTAACACTGCGGACACGTGCGTTCTAACAGCGACTTTATGATTCTGAGCACGTGAATGTAATATTTATATAATATTAACATTATGTAACAATATTAACAGTCAACTTTATCATTTGATTATTTAGACTCACACCTGACGCTACAATTATGATAAATCAAATGTTGATGAAGCCTAACCTAAAACCATAAAGTCGCTGTTAGGACTCGCGCGTCCGCAGTGTTAAACGATCAAGAAACGTTTTTTGCCATTTTTCAAGAGGACAAAACTAGAAAAATATTCACTTCAGAAGGAAACGTAGATCTCGTCATTGTTCATTCGCAAAGTATAGTTCGAAACGATATCTGCCTGTGAATTATTGTGACTAAGCTGCTCAAAGTCCAGTTGCAGCACAGCGCTGCTAACAGTAGGATATTTCGTTTTAATGAAATTATCGGTGCACACGACACGATCTCGGGTATCACCACGGCCACCGGATGAAAGAAAGAAAGAAAAGAGAAAAGAGAGCGAGAGAGATAGGCGGGGGAACGCGTGTTTGCAGAGCGTACAGAGGGCACGGGAATTACGCGATCCCTTTGCTTTCGTTAAACCACGTCCTTACGATCGGATATCGGTGTAATCGCGTGCTCGAATATAACGAAACGTGGTTTCCGACTGATCTCAAGGTAGTCCACGGGATCACGTACTAGACGATGGGTTTATTATAAGGAAGGGAAATCAAACAAAACGGCGGCTGCCAGCGGCCGGGATCACGTCGATTTAATCCACGTCCCCTGTTTAATCCGAATCGATGTCTAAATAATCGTCGTGAACTCGAAGATGAAGGTATATAATCGCATCGACGGCCTATTATTTCCTTCCCCCTCGGCGGTATTTTCAAATCGCCGAGCGTGTTCGGTCGTGGGAAATACCGACGCCGCTTCGAGCACGTTTGAAAACTTTATATATCGTACATCGTGTAAATAGTTGTTTCAAATTGGAGTAGAGTTCGTCACTGCCGTGCATACCTGCGTCGTAACGCGAAAGTAAATTCACCCCGAGTTAACGTATGGTGGTTTTAAATTCTGACTTCTTTCCACAAGTCGAGGGACTTTGCGAAAGTGGTTGGCAAAATTTTCATTCTCACGGTGTTTGTACCTTCGTTTATATTTAATTTTCAGATCCGATTGCTCTGACGATTCTGTTCCAAAAGTTTTTAAACAATCTCCGTATTGTAGTGAAATTTTTCTACACGCCAGCAATAAACTTCAAAATATCGATAACAAAAATATCTGACCGAATCGATTTATGGTAATATTCTCAAGGCTATTATCCAATATTTTACTCGTGCATTCTTTTTCTCTTTTATTAATAGAAGAGTTTAAAATTCACGGTGGAAATTACACGTTCAAGCTGCAATATTTAAATAGCTGTCACTTTTTTAGGAAATTAATATTTTAAGTTCTCGATAAGCTTCCCCTGCAAACTGTACGATTTAACGTGAAATTAAAGAGATCCGTTTCAGATATAATTACATGGAGTTAGACGATTTTTCGATAAAAATGGCTATCTTTGTCTATTTAGTCAAATTTTTAGTTCAATTTGAACAACATGTTCAATCATCAAATATATTATCAAATTGTACATCAAATTGAACAACATATATTATCCTTTTAATTCTTCAATCTCTATTCTTCTCTTATTTTGCATTAATCATTCGAACGCAGCAACTTCGTGTCGTTGAGATTTCCGGCATAGTTGAAATTTCGGTTCGCTGAATAGCGAACAAATGCCAACCGAAGACCGAAACTCTTCTAATATTAATCACCCCTAAGTGGAAAGTAAAACATGCTTGATATTCCGTGTAATTTGAATTTTCACGGGGGAGCGGAGCTGAAAGTTAGGCAAAAGTAAAACTGGCCGAGGGAAATTTGCTAGACACCTCTTGCTTTCGAACGTTCGAAAGTCCTCCATCCCCAGGTTGAGCATGGAGGCCGGAAGTCAGTCACGCCCCGTTATCGTAGTCCCGTTACTCTTGAAACTATCCCTTCCCTCCTTCCTCTCTCTCTCTCTCTCTCTCTCTCTCTGGCCGGTCTCGATCGCGAAAACTTCCCGGTTCGAGGCGAAACCGCGAGGAACAGTTTCTTCTTCTTTCCGCGAAACTTTTGATAAAACTCGCGTATACTCGCCGCGGCGTGTGCAGCAGAAATCCTGGCGGTGAGCGATTTCTTATGCAAAAATGGAACGAGAAAGGTGCGCCGGGCTCTCTGCCGCACCCTTTTTATTTTTCTTCTCTCTCTCTCTCTCTCTCTCTCTCCTTTTTTTATTTTCCTCTTAAATTTAGAATTTTTCGCGCCACCGTGTCGTACTTCGCGCGCTCTTATTTGAATATCAGAACCAGACGCGAAGTTTTCTCTCTCTCTCTCTCTCTTTTTTTTGAAACTTCTGGCACTTTCCGTTTCTTACGAGATCTCTCGCCTCGCTCCCTTAATTAAATTCTCCTTCTCGAAAGTATTCCGTCGCGCTTTGGATATTTCGCCGGCGGGGTGGGGGAGTAAGTCGAGTCGATTCTACGAGTACGAAAGTAGATCGGCTCGAGGGGGAACTGGTTTTGATAAAGAGAAAGTTCTCTCGATCAATAAATCGTTCGCACAGTCGCACGGTTATCGACGATCGAGTCGTTCGAGTGGTTCGACGCGTAAAAGAAACGAACGCACGGATCGGTTCGGCCAGAACGCTTTCACTCGCATCCCGGCATCGGTTGGTTGGCGGTGCGTTCCATTAGCTTCTTCGCGAGGTGCGTTCCTCGAGCTGGCCGTTTATAAATATAAGAAGCCCCGTCGACCGTCTTTCGCGAATCGAATGGCACGTGGCTCGTTGCTCCTTGGTCGAACAACCGGCTCGTTGAACTCCTGAGAGGGCGGCACTCGAACCTCCGAGAGGTCGATCACCGTCGATTATCGTGCCGTGAATCTGGCTACACGCGAGAGATCCACTCGGTGTCCCGGCAGTAGCGAGCTGTCGTTTGCAAAACGGAACGATTTATACGTCGAAGAAGCAACTCTCCTTCTCTGACGCTTGTCTGCGCTTTGACATTGTTCAGAGTAGTTGAGATTAAAGGAATAGTTGTATCAAACGATCGAACGAGTCGCGTTCCACGTTCAGAGGCGAGTTGTAGCACGACTCGCTGTAGCCTGTCTCAGCAATTGTTCGCACTATCTCACAACTTGATGCGAGGAAAACAACAAAATTGTGAAATGACAAAAATAACAAAATAACAAATGTGATTTGTTTGTTGGATTCCACAGAATTGTCGTTTCCACCTGCTAAATTTGGCACGCACGGCATCGGTACAGTATGCAGTATTACAATCTAGCGTTGCAATCAGTGTTGCAGCATTTTTACACCAACATGTTCCGCAGTGAAAGCGAGCAAAAGTTTGAAAAACGTAACAACCAGGTACTAGGAGTGAGCGATGTCAATTTAACGGTATACGAATTTCAAGTAACAAAATGGCTACGTATATCTAAATAAATCGACTCGAAACCTGAATCACTATAGCCGTTTGGTCTAAATGGTCCGCGGGAATACGATACGCGAGAGCCGGTACGAAAGGAGTGGGACGAAATCTCGCGTGGCAAACCCAGCCGAGAGCTAACCAACCAAACGGACAGATACTGGCAAACGCACAACGATGGCAGAAGCCAGAGTGATTACAGGAGAGCGGATTCAATCGCGAGACGATGCCGGGGATCGCAATAACGATTACGCCGACGTTGACAATTATTTATCGCGGCACGGTGAACCGTCTCGCGTCAGCCTCTGCAAATGACTAGAACAGACGCAATTTCAGCGTTCCTCTTTGCCGTTTGCTTCGTCTATGTATATGTGTGTGTGTGTGTGTGTGTGTGTCTCGTGGCCGTCATTAATTAAAGCTTCAAAGTCCTCGTCTGCTGCCGACCACCCTCGCCATCCTCGAATGCCGTGGATACCCGAAAGATCAAGAAACAGAGGCCGAGGGCCTGGACGTTATTAACGTGACATAATGCTATAACCCTTGGAGGGGAAGTGAGTCTTCTTCTTCTTCTTCTTCTTCTTCGTTTCTGCCCCCTTCTCTCTCTGTCTCTCTGAGTCTGCCATACTCACCATACGCTACGTCTCGCGTCTATGTAAAGAGAAACGCGAAAACGGAAAAGCCACGGGGAAGATGTTATATTTGGAGACGACACACCCTCGACACAGCGACGACGCCACGAGCGAAAAAGATACTCGGCTTCGGTTTCGCACGTGCGCCGCTCGGCTTCTCGGAAGATTGAATCGGCGGGTAACTAACGAGGCCAACACAGAGCCGGATTCTGCCCGGATTCGAAGGTTCTTTTTCTCGCCGGCTAATTGACCAGGGCACGCTATCGAGGCCTCGGCGCAAGTTTCTTCAGCAAGTGGTTTCAAACTCTAAACGCTACCGACGATTAATTACCTCGGCGGTGTACTCGTGGAAATTTCTGTTGCAACTTATCCCACCCTTGCTGCCGAAACAAGGCGATACTTTTTTTTTTTAAATATTTTATAATTGCAATATTTTTTTTAATATTTTACAATTTGCTTTACTCTTCCGCCACTGTATTTCTTCGGACTTGCTTAATTTTTCTTAAATGTTCTCAAGGAATATTAAATACTCTTAATACTCTTAAATACTCTTCGTGTGAAAAAAATTAACAAAATCGAATCCACCGTATTTATTCGGACTTGCTTAATTTTTCTTAAATATTCTCAAGGAATATTAAATACTCTTAATACTCTTAAATACTCTTCGTGTGAAAAAAATTGACAAAATCGAATCCACCGTATTTATTCGGACTTGCTTAATTTTCCTTAAATATTCTCAAGAAATATTAAATACTCCTAATACTCCTAAATACTCTTCGTGTGAAAAAATTAACAAAATCAAATCCACCGTATTTATTCAGACTTGCTTAATTTTCCTTAAATGTTCTCAAGAAATATTAAATACTCTTAATACTCCTAAATACTCTTCGTGTGAAAAAAATTAACAAAATCAAATCCACCCTATTTATTCGGACTTGCTTAATTTTCCTTAACTATCACTTGAATATTAATAAACTCTACGTCGTGAATTTGGGTTTAATGTTGTTAATTTTTCCATATTCGTACAATTCAAAAATCGCCGAACCATTCACGCGCGAGTTGTTCGTTTGACGGACGAGTCGCGAATCGGGAAGTGGAGATATCCCTAAAGCCTGATAATATTGACCGGAGTACTTGATATTGTTTCATCGAGAGCCCGAGGGACGCGCCGTTACTGGCTTGCTGCACCGGTGATGATTTAATGCCGGGAACTGGGTCAATGCCGCTGAGACAGGACGCTTTTGTACTCGCTCGGCACGGCTGATTTGCATTTTCAGGAAGACGTTCGCCCCTCTTTGTTCTCAAACCGAAACGCTTTACGGCTACGCGTCGATTCGACGATAAACGATTCGTAAGATTTATTCATCTCTGTTTTATTCGCCCTTTGCGATTGGATTCGATTAATCCGTATCAAAATTGCAACTTGGTTATTTTGTTAAGGACAATCATGACTGGTGTCGATCGTGCATCTTTGCATATGTCCTTTGGAGTCCGAAGAGCCATTGTTGTGGGAAATGAAGAACTATGTATGGTTGATGTGGACTATTTTCATTGTGTAGTACTACATACATAATCTATCAGATTCTTATTACTGTTAAATACTGTTTTGACTACTTTGACTATTGTTAAAATCTGCTTGTTAGACTATAGTTAGCCCGCTTTATTTTAATGATTCAACATTTAATTATAAAAATTTTATTCTTAAATTAATATAGTAGGGTATCTACTAGTTTATTATTTAATTTTAATATATTTTAATATAAAAATTTATACTATTAATATTAATTTGAATTATTAAATTTCACCTAAAATTAAAAAATTTAATATAATAATTATTTTTACTATAATAAAAATTTATAAATTATTAACTTACACAAGTTAAATTAAATTATATAGAATTCATTAAATTGTATAGGATTTTTTAATTTTATTATTATTATATTTATATCTGATATAAATAAATTATATATAAAATATTAATTTAATTATCAATTCAACCATAATTATATTTTGTTTATATTACTAGTATTAATAATTCATTTAAAATCAAAATTTAACATGCAATTTACATTAAATATAATTAAATATTAAAATTGTATTAAATAATATAATAAAATTAAATATAATTTACTGCCCCGGTTTCCTCAGAGTTCTCCTTTATAACGAGACTTGAATCACCCTTTTCAAAGGACTCTGAATGGTCAAAGAGCGGGGTCAAGTGGAAAGGGTACTTGAAACACTTGTACGATACGAAGCGAGTTACACTTAATACCGATATTTCGGCATAATTCGCAAAATACACCTTCACGCTTAAACATCCTCGCTAATTCTTAGAATTGGGACTATTTCTACCTTATTGTTAGCGTACGATCTGCTGAAGGCCGTTTGAAACGCGACACTCGCACGACACAAAACGAGTGACACCCAATATTGATATTTCGTCACTACATTGATAATTCGCAAGATACACCTTCCCACCGTGGACGCCCGAGCGGCGACTATCATAAATATTTGCGCGCCAACTACGCAGAAAGACCACGCGCGCAAAGCATCGAAATCGAAACGTGGAACCGGTGAAAATTCGGTCGACGTCCGGTCTCCTTGCTGACAGATTGAGGGCAGAATCATCGGGCATTAAGCCGGGATCCGATCCCCGGCGTTGTTCGGCCGGTGTCAAACACGTGGGAAGACTACCAACCGCGGACAGTCGGGCAAATCGCCTACCCTACCCCAGGCGGCGTGCGTTGTAAAAGCGAATTTTTCGACGCTTCGGGGCGATGGAACACCAAGGTTCGGGGGACCGATGGTTGGACAAAGCTGGAACGATAAAGCTGGAAACGGGTGCGTTTTACCGGGTTGAGAGCCGGCCGGTCGGATTTTATGGAATTATTACGGCTAATGGACTGTCCTCTGGCTCTGTTACAATTACCAAGCCTCGATGATTAAAAAAGGAAAAAAAAAAAAAAAAAGAAAGGCCGACGCACCACTCGGATTCGCGAAAAGGGACATGCGGGCCGAGTCCGCGTGAAACATGCATGACGCGGCTCGATGCAAATGTAATTATCGCTGAGAGGATTGATATTTCGCTCGCAGCATTGAAAATCGCCGATGGCGGCGGCACCGTGGATAGAGTTGAGGGGAGAATTCGCAGTTGATCGACCGGTTTCCCCCTCCAGCGATCAATCGAAACACGGGAGTTTACGATACTCACGGCTGTGTCCCGGATATTTTTATTTTTTTTTTCAGGACACAGCGTTGCGGAACGCCACGACGCGGATGTTTGCGAATAATCGCGGCAACTGAGTTTCGATCGTGTTGGAAGACAATCGGCGGTTGATTGGGTTTTTTCTTCTTTTTTGTTTTTTTTTTTCTTTTTTTTTTGTTTTTTGTTTCGAAGTTTCAGCGTTGAACTCGAGGGATTCCGATGGAATTAATATCGCTGAGCTTTTCGAAATCGAATTCCTTCGCGGCCGTGGGAAGCCCTTTGTTTTTGCTCGATGGATTATTAGCAAACGGGAGAGAGGAAGCACTGTCCGAGCGACACGAACGGGTTACGAAAGCCTCGTCGACGCGCAATCGCGATCGTACGTATGCACGTACGTTGCTGATTATCTCTCTGGCTAAATAAAGTCAGCGCAGACTTTGTGCGTATTTACGACGGCATGTTTGTATTAAAATTTCGTGGCCGAGGATCACCGCGCCACTCTACCCTCAAACGACTCAATTAACCAGAGTCTGTGGCTACCCCCGGTGAATTTTTCTCCCCCCTTCAATCGCCGCGCGACTATAAACAGCCACCGGTATCTAAATTACTCCTCGCCGCAACTGATTATCTCCTAATTGCTTTATCTTATCTGGAATTGCACCATGAGCTACCACCACCGGGACCAAACTGTCGTTCCACGAACCGTGTTCATTTTTACCTCAGAAAGGAAGAGACAGAGAGAGAGAGAAAGAAAGAGGAAAAAGGAAGGCAGAGAAAATATTTTCCACCTTCCTGTCTCTGTGTGCTTTTGTGCGTGTAAAACCAGTTTCCACGAGACGGCGCGAGTTTCATAATTAACGAGCGATCCAAAAAAAAAGAATCCGCCTGAAAACAAAAAAAAAAAAAAAAAAAAAAAAAAAAAAAGGAAAAAAAAAAAAAAAAAAAAGAAAAAAAAAAAATGCGCGCAGCGTCCGGATAATAAAGATCCTGTTCCTGGTACGCGTTAGCATTTTCTTCGAACGATATTAATATTAATATCGTTGAATCCGTCATCGTGGACATCGCGCACATTTTTTGAATAGAAGTGGCTCGATTACGGAATCGCGCGATGATCAGTGGCGAGAAAACGAATTACACGCGTCATTATCATTTCCTTTACGATAAACGATAAACTGAATAAGTTTGAATAAGAAGAGTGTTTGTTTAGAGAACAAAGACAGTGGATAAACACTTGGCTACGTCAAATGTTTCCAATTTGTTGCATTAGTGAAACTGTTTCGAAATTATTGCATTGTGAGAACGAGAAAAAAATGTTTCGAAATTATTGTCTAGTGAGAAGGAGAAGAGTATTGTAGAGAAGAGTATAGAGTAGGATAGAGAAGAGTAGTAGTAGTATAGAGAAGAATATAGAGTAATACAGAGTAATAGTATATAGTAGTATAGAGTAGTATAGAGAAGAGTATAGAGTAATATAGAGAAGAGTAGTAGTAGTATATAGAGTAGTAGTAGTATATAGTATAGAGAAGAGTATAGAGTAGCATAGAGTAGTATAGAGTAGTATAGAGAAGAGTATAGAGTAGTATAGAGTAACATAGAGAAGAATATAGAGTAATATAGAGAAGAGTATAAAGTAAAATAGAGTAATACAAAGTAGTATAGAGTAGTATAGAGAAGAGTGTAGAGTAATATAGAGTAGTATAGAGTAACATAGAGAAGAATATAGAGTAATATAGAGTAGTGTAGAGAAGAATATAAAGTAATATAGAGTGGTATAGAGAAGAATATAGAGTAGTATAAAGAAGAGTTCAGAATAGTATAGAGAAGAATACAGAGTAATATAGAATAGTATAGAATAGAGTAATATAGAATAGTATAGAGTAGTATAGAGGAGAGTATAGAGTAACATAGAGTAGTATAGAGGAGAGTATAGAATAGTATAGAGAAAAGTATAGCGTAATATAGAGTAGTATAAAGGAAAGTATAGCGAAAAATATGGAATAATATAGAGTAGTATAAGGGAAAGTACAGAAAAGTATAGAGAAGAGTATAGAGTAATATAAAGTAGTGTAGAATAATATAGAATAGTATAGAGTAGTATAGAGAAGAGTATAGAATAATATAGAGTAGAGTATAGAGTAGTATAGAGAAAAATACAGAATAATATAGAGTAGTATAGAGAAGAGTATAGAATAGTATAGAGTAGTGGTATTTCACAGGTTTCCTCGGCCCAAGATATAAAGGCAGCCTGCTCATACAAGTTACCGAAGATATAGTCACTTGCATCATTTTTTTCTTCAAGTCCCTCGCGCACCAACGAATACGAATGCATAGAACGAATTAACTTCTCTTTGGATCGTAGTAATTTACATAACGATATCGTCTAGCTCCTACACGTCCAGCCATAACTCCGCCAAAGTAGAACGTTCCCATTTGATCTGAACAAAGCAGAACAAAGGGGAGCGCTTCGAATCGATGCGAAATCGTTCTCCCATTTGAAGACTTCTTTGAAAACGTTCGATCATCCGCTCGATCCCGATCCCATTTCACGCGACAAATGCATCTTCAATGATGTCACCTCATCCTCGGTGACCCGTATCTCTATCACAAATGACACTGACAAGTATGATACATATAATAATAAACGTCCACGTTAGTGTTCAACTTAAAAAGGAGAGGAGAAGAGAGGAAAGATCGCCCGTTCTGATCGATTTCCTGAGTCATTCGATCGCCATTCATTTTCTTCTTTTTTCTCACCCGTGACTCACGTTATTATTTTCTTCTAATTTTCTTTTTTTTCCAACATCATACGATTGCAAGGCTGGGGGGGAGAAGAGGTCACAGGTTCAGCAACCTCCACGCGTTTCCGTCGAAAAGAGGAAGAAGAAGAATCCGTGTACAAATATTTATTGTGCTTAATTGTCGAATCGTTTCTTTTCCTTTTTTTCTTCTTCATGAATCAATGCGAAATGATCACATTTTGATGGTTTACTCCTCGAATTTTCCGCGAGCTTTTACAACTCGTTTTCTGCTGTGTTATCGAATTAAGAAAAGACGGAAGGCCCGCTGCCTCGAGAGGTTATCCCTAAATCTGTTATCTCGGAACTAATTCCACGAACGGCTGAGCACGCGAGATTTTAAATTCGCCTTCTTGGCTGACCCGACGCGAGCTCTGGGTCGCGTTAGGTCAGTCGGGGTCAAACACCTGCGCATGATTCACACTCGTTCGATGATTCGGACGATCTTGCCCCCGAAAAAGATTTCCAATGAAGCTTCGATACACGAGCGAACGAATCTAGACACTTGCTATCAAATACCTTGGACATTTTGTTAAATGCTTTAAATCAGGCGTGTTTAACCTAGGCATCTATTCACGCGGTCCGCGCTGTAAAATTAAAATAATCAAACGGAAGAATCTTATTATTTGAATATTAATTTTAACCATGCCCTTTTTTAATATCTATATTTGCGAGCAGATTTCTTTCCTCGCATAAAGCACACGAAAAATAAAATAAGAATAAAAATTTTGGACGAACATCTTGAAACCAAACCAGATACTGATGAATTTTTCATATTTTCACATTTTTTCAATTAATGTAAATATATTGCTCTAATCAATGTATCGTTTCGCTATGAAAATTTTTTTTTAATATCCCTATAAATAATACAAGTTACAGTGATGAAAATAATATGTAAACTATATGTGCGATTCTAGACAAATTTTTCATAAACCAATGAGGTCCATGCTTTAGATAATTACTATCAAATACTTATGATAGTGAACGATGTCTTAAAATTCGGCAAACATCTTGAAATCAAACCAGATACTGATGAATTTTTTATATTTCCATATTTTTTCAATTAATACAAATATATTGTTCTAATCAATGTATCGTTTCGCTATGAAAGTTTTTTTTAATATCCCCATAAATAATACAAGTAATACTAATGAAAATAATATGTAAACTATGTGTGCGATTCTCAACAAATTTTTCATAAGCTAATGAGCTCCATGATTTAGATAATTACTATCAAATACTTATGATAGTGAACGATGTCTTAAAATTCGGCAAACATCTTGAAATCAAACCAGATACTGATGAATTCTTCATATTTCCATATTTTTTCAATTAATGTAAATATATTGTTCTAATGAATGTATCGTTTTGCTATGAAAATTTTTTTTAATATCCCCGTAAATAATACAAGTTACACTAATGAAAATAACATGTAAACTATATGTGCGACCCTCGACAAATTTTTCATAAGCCAATGAGGTCCATGCTTTAGATAATTACTATCAAATACTTATGTTAGTGAACGATGTCTTAAAATTCTCTTCTCATTTAGCCGAGGCATTTATCTTCTTGTTAGTTTGGCGATCGAACACGATCTCTTCGTATTCGAGTTTCATCTTGATTGTCGGATTAAAGAATCATCGAGTGAACCGTGAATCGTGATTTAGCGATCAAGGGGCGATTTGGCTTTGGCACACGGTACAGAAGGTCCGTTGATCGTTGACGTAGCGACGAAGAGGGAAAAAAAAAAAAAAAAAAACGTTAGTACACAAAGGCAATTGAGGTGGGATACCACCGCGAAAATATGTTGTTCGGTAGTGCAAAGCTCCACGGTTGGACGATCGTTGGATCGGTTTTCGTATTCAAGGTACGACCGAAGACGCGAGGGCGTTGAATACTGATGTCGTTTGCTTGCGTCGACAAAGACCTCTTCAAGGTCGGGGTCGCTACTCGATACCCCTTCTTGCAGTTCGCATCTTCTCTCTGGAGTAACAGATCTATTCGCGATCGCTGCAGCACCGTTAAACGCTTTAAATCGCTCTCAGAGAGGCAACGAACGAAAAAAGAATTTTGTATCGTCATAATATATATATATATATATATATATATATTATAAACTATAAATATATAATAGTTTAATTATAATATATACATATATTATAGTTTATAGTAGTTAGTTTATAATTTTCTTCAGAAAAGAAAATTTAGAATCTTTTAAAATAATATATTTATCTATATATTAAATTGCAAATTTAAAGAAATTATAAACTTTATATATATATATATATATTTTAATTATTATATTAGAGTATTATATAATATAAAATATAATTATTATATAATATATTATATTATAGTATTATAGTATACTAGTATATTATAGTATTATAGTATTATTATACTATAGTATTATAGTATTATAGTATTATAGTATATTATAGTATTATAGTAACTGCAAATTTAAAGAAATTATAAAATTAATGTATATATATATTATTTAAAACAAAATTATAGTAATATATACATAATTTCTTTAAATTTGCAATTTAATATTTTATTTATAAACTATAATTAAACTATTATATATATATATATATATATAATAGTTATATATAATATATATATTATAATTATTATATTAGAGTATTATATAATATAAAATATAATTATTATATAATATTTTATATTATAGTATATATATATTATAATTTAATTATAGTTTATAAATGAAATATTAAATTGCAAATTTGAAGAAATTATATATATATATTACTATAATTTTATTTTAAATAATATATATATATATATATATATATATATATATATATATATTATTTTAAAAAATTCTAAATTTCTTTTCTGTTCAGAACTCCCTAAAATTTCGAGATCTACTTTTGAATTGAGTAACAATGGAGCAAACTCTACTATCTCGTAGTTTAGAAACAAAGTCGATCGTCTGTTCGCGAGTATTCAATTATTTCGTAGCCGATAATGCAGCCAAGTGTCGCATAAATCTTTGAACGGTTCGATTTTTACGGCATCGATCGCACGCCAGCCTGTTGAAAAATCAGGGTGAGTCCCGTGTGTGTATACCACGATGTGATAATGAGCAATAATGTCGTTGACCTCTAGCCATTCACGCGAAAGAAAAATATAAATCGGGTCGATAAGTCGATCTAATACAGCGCAAAATACGTAATGATACTAATCGTGACGTAGTACGTACCATTCTAGACGATTAGAGAATTAATCGAAATTCTCTCTCTCTCTCTCTCTCTCTCTCTCTCTCTCTCTCTCTCTCTCTTTCTCTCGTCAGACACACAGTCAACTTTTGTATCAACAGAGTCGCGATAAATTCAAGTGAACAATGCCCCAATTATTTTCAGCTGTGTAATATCTCTTGACGTAAATGTACGACTCTCGCCGCTCGTTCTTATCGAGCGAAAAGAGCTTAACGATCGATTAGAATTTTCTAAATAAAGGGACGGCTCTAAAGTAAACTTATACTTATGCTTTACTTTTACTTTACGTGTTATTAGCTCCTATCTGACAATGTGAGATAAATGAAAACAAGTGAAATCATTAGATAACAGCGATGTATGTGTGTGTGTGTGTATGTGTATTTTTGTACCAATTTCGTGGAATATTTTTTTCCTTTTTTTTCTTTAAACGCACAAATACGACTTAGAAAGAATACTCGCAGAGATACCATGTAGTATGTACACGAGAAGTTCAACAAATCTCAACGAGTTTCAAGACAAAATATCATCCACTTGCGCTGGCAACTGATTGCAGACCATAACGAGTGACCGAATTGTATACAATAATTTGTTCGCTTTCATTTTGAACTCGTCAACATGATATCATTGAATAGAAATTCTTGAGAAGTAATGAATTTATTATTTGTTTTGCCTATGTTTGTTTTACTTAAATATATTTACTCGAAATATTATTATATTTATATTATTATAATAAGTACATATCTACTTAAATATATTTTATAAGTATACTTATCTACTTAATTATATTACTTAAGTATATATTTACTTAAATATATTTTATTATATTAAGCATATATTTACTTAAATATATTTTATAAATATTTATTTAGTTAAATATAATATTATTATATTAAATATATATTTTCTTAAATATAATATTATATTAAGTATACATTTACTTAAATATAATATTATTATATTAAGTATATATTTACTTAAATAGAATATTATTATATTAAGTATATATTTACTTAAGTATTTACTTACTTAATTATATTATTTAAGTATATATTTACTTAAATATATTTTATAAGTATATATTTATTTAAGTATTTACTTACTTAATTATATTACTTAAGTATATATTTACTTAAATATAATATTATTATATCAAGTATATATTTACTTAAAATATTACAATTTTGGAACAAAATATTCTGGACGTGCGTGGCAGCATGATTCCAGCGCAAGAGGGTTAAAATTGTGAAATCGTCGCATGGCAGGCTACAAAACCGCGAAAAATGGCACCTGGTTGTACGTTTTGGCTCTTTTTCTATTGTGACACGCGTTATATTTTACTAACGTGAAAAACACACGCGTACACTTCCCTACGAAACGCTCGTTATCACTGATAACGAGTCGGCGATAAAATTCCGCGGGCAAACGTAACTAACAAGAGACATTTCGTGCCCTCGATTATCGAAAAGATCGCGCTGAAATTACACGCGGACAATTGAGCGATTTAAACGTTAATTTGTAGACACATTTACACCTCTCCAAATCGATAAATACATTCTAATTTGATATTCAAAGAAAATGTTTGTTTAAAAGTCTTTCTAATTATACTGAAATTTTATAATTCTTTACTAAATTCTACTCTATTTCTACTCAGTAAGTTTATTATTGAAACAAACTCTTTCTGATTGTGACGAAATCTTAGTAAATTGAAAAAGAAAACTCGTTCTGATTATAATAAAATTTTAGTAAATTCTAATTCACTATTAAAAGAGATTTTTTCCAATTGTAACGAAATTTTGATAAATTTTAATATTAAAAGTAACTAATTAAAAAATTCTGCTATTGAAAGAAACTAATTTTAATTAATTGAAAAAACTAAATAAAAAGTTCTACTATTAAAAGAAACTAATTTTAATAAATTCTACTATTAAAAGAAACTTTTCCAGTTGTGATGAAATTTTAATAAATTCTAATATTAAAAGTAACTAATTGAAAAATTCTGCTATTAAAAAAAACTAATTTTAATTAATTGAAAAAACTAAATAAAAAGTTCTACTATTAAAAGAAACTAATTTTAATAAATTCTACTATTAAAAGAAACTTTTCCAATTGTAATGAAATTTTAATAAATTTTAATATTAAAAGTAACTAATTGAAAAATTCTGCTATTAAAAGAAACTAATTTTAATTAATTGAAAAAACTAAATAAAAAGTTCTACTATTAAAAGAAACTAATTTTAATAAATTCTACTTTTTAAACAAACTTTCCAATTGTAATGAAATTTTAATAAATTCTAATTTATTATTATTAAAAGAAACTTTTTCCAATTGTAACGAAATGTTAATAAATTCTAATATTAAAAGCAACTAATTAAAAAATTCTACTATTAAAAGAAACTTTTCCCAATTGTAATGAAATTTTAATAAATTCTAATTCTACTATTAAAAGACACTTTTTCCAATTGTAATTTAAACGAATTCTGATTTACTATTAAAAGAAACATTTCCCGACTGTAATGTAACTTCAATAAATTCTAATTTATTATTGAAAAAAAAATACTCGTTCAAAGCTCTTTGGATTTAGAATTATAACTATATAACTATAGTTATAGCATTATAACTATAAATTTCAGCAAATTCTAAATCCACCATTGCAAGAGAAAAACCTGTTCGCTCAAACCAGAATTCTTTCCCCGTGTTAATAAAATTTCCGAAAGACAGCCTGCCATTTGAATGGAACAAACGTTCGAAGGAAGATAACTGAAACTAAAATGATAAAAATCATCTCATCCGCCGTTCGCGCGTGATTTAAGGAAGACAAGAGCCCACCACAGAAGGGTCGAAAGTCACGGTTTTTCGCGATCAAGAGTCGCGGATTATGCATTCACGTTTGGCCTTTCGGGGCGAAAACGTGTGTGCCCGGTGTGTCTGTCTTAGAATCCGAAAAGGTCGGTCCGGTTGATACATCGGTTCGACCCAGTTACCCACTTCGTATCCACCAGCGAAATTTATCAAGCGGCTTGCCTACGCAGGAATTCCGCTTTAAAAATCGATCTGTGTCCCATCCGGCAACAAATTTCAGCGAGACGCCTGTGTGAAACTCACCGAATCGATCGGGCCGCCCGTCGTTTCTCGCTTCTCGTCGCCATTTCCAACGACCGCAAATACGTTTTTCTGTTGCCACGCGTTCGTCGTTCGACGACGTGATAATTGCCTCGAATTGTCACACGCAGATAGGCAGGTATAGATACGGAGAGATCGTTACGAAACAGAAAACACAGAGATTAACACACTGGCACCGTGGCGAGGTGCGTGGACGAGGCATCGAAATCCGTGTTAGTTCGAAAAATCAGGTCATGGAAACGGGGCACACACGTCAGACCTGATAACTCCCCGCCAATCGAGATGTCAACCGTTTTGACAGGTAGCTACGATTTACTTTGCGTTCGTATTCACGTGGAGTGAATATTCGCTCTAATTTCGTCAGGGAATTGATCGTTCTAATTAGAGCGATTTAAAAGCGGAGAAATATTTCGTATTTAAGATTGTATGAAGCGAAGGTGAAGAAACGAGAATAATGAAAATTAATTTGAAATTAATTGAAATGTTAACCAGTATTTATTAGTGATTCGATGCGAGTCGAGCAGAAAGAACAGAAAGCAGAAGAGTATTTGAAACGTATGAAATTGAGGAAGAAAGGAAAAAGAGAATAACTAAAATCTTATAACTAAAATACTAACTATAATATAATGCTAATAATACTGTAATACTAATAATACTATAATATTAATAAATATTAATAATACTATGATACTAATAAATACTAATAATACTATAATACTATAATACTAATAAATATTAATAATACTATAATACTAATAAATACTAACAATACTATAATACTGTAATATTATAACACTACAATACTACAATACTAAAATACTATAATACTATAACATTATAATACCATAATACTACAACACTACAATACTAAAATACTATAATACTATAATATTATAATACTATAATACTACGATACTACAATATTAAAATACTATAATACTGTAATACTGTAATA
>NW_025110332.1:86705-88946 GCF_011392965.1 Frieseomelitta varia | reverse complement strand
AATACTAATAAATACTAATAGTACTATAATATTATAATACTATAATACTACAGTACTACAATACTAAAATACTATAATACTGTAATACTGTAATATTATAATACTATAATACTAATAAATACTAATAGTACTATAATATAATACTAATAAAATAATAACTTATAAATGAAAAACTAATCAATAACATGCAGAAATGAGTCGTGCAGAATTTCATTGCTTAAAAAGCAGAAGAACACTTAGAACATATAAAATTGGATGAAAAGGAAGGAGCAAGAATATCTAAACGTTAATTAAAATACCATAAGTGATTCTACATGCAGAGAGAATAAAATTTTCTCGTCGCAGCCTTCGTTCTCGAGAAGATTCGAGTTTGAATGCATTTCTAGAGTTACACTTGACTTAGTTTCGAATGAACTAAAGCGGCGAGATCGTGTGCAAAATCAATATAATTGAATCTGGTTCGAAAGAGGCATTCAGACATGTCCAGCCAAAACAAGATCTCTCAAACGCCATCATTTGATTTATCGTCTCCATGCAAATGAAAAGCTGAAAGCGGGGATGTTCTAGGATGTCGAAAATTCTCAAGGTTGTACATTAAACCAACAACCGGGCGCAGCCTGTAATTTGAAATTGTATTATCGTGTTCGCCGCGTTTTCTCAAGGTGGCCAGGGCCACAGAACGTCTCTTGTGCCTGTGGCCGTAATTACGTCAACGGCGACGATTATCGATTCGCAGATTCGCAAGGATCACGTATAAACTCGCGAATGGAAACGTCACGATTACCTACGTTCCTATGTGGCTTGTCAGGGGAAATCTACGGGAAATTTGACCCCTTTTCGCTGACTTGTAGTTAGAAAAAAAATTGACTTTGGCTCTGGTAGAATTTTGTGACGGTTCAATTTTCAAGGTGATCGCCATCGATCGATACATTTAACAGTCTAAGTAGAGACTACTTGTATTAAAAACGTAAAATTTTCATCAGAGGTGCTAAAATAAAATAGGTAAAAAAATTCTAATATCTCTGAAAAGCTTCTGAATATCTCTAAATTACACTTAAATCTCTAAAAATACACTGTCTGTAATATATATCTAAAAATATTCTAATATCTCTAGAAAATAAACTTCTAAATACCTCTAAACTACACTTTACATTTAAATCCCTAAAAATACACTGTAAAATATCTCTAAAAACTTTAAATATGTCTAAATTATACTTTACACTTAAATCTCTAAAAATATATCTAAAAATCTTCTAATATCTCTAGAGAATAAACTTCTAAATACCTGTAAACTACACTTTACATTTAAATTCCTAAAAATACACCGTCTGTAAAATGTCTCCAAAAAATCTTTTAATATCTCTAAAAAAGAAACTTCTAAATACCTCTAAACTACACTTTACATTTAAATTCCTAAAAATACACTCTAAAATATCTCTAGAAACCTTAAATATGTCTAAATTATACTTTACATTTAAATCTCTAAGAAAGACACTATAAAATATTTCTAAAATCCATCTAATATCTATAAAATATCTATCTAAAATCCATCTAATATCTATAAAAAAAGAAGCTCCTAAATACATCTAAACTACATCTTACATTTAAATCCCTAAAAATACACTGTCTGTCTTAAAATATCCAACAAATATTACAAATTGTCCATTTTGACCAAAAGGTCTCTGTGAAAGCTTCTTCTAGTTCGTGAGATCTGTATCTGATCCTCCCCCTATCATAACAAAATCCAGACCTGTACAACAATAAGTGAGGCCGCCCTCGTGATGCTTCCTCTAATTTACAAGTAAGAGGAGGCAAACGATAATAGCTAATAGCAAGGAGAGATTCTCAGAAGTCGCGAGCTACGTGAGTCGAGAAATATGTTACTCGACGAGTAACTGGACGACGACGCGTTTCATTTATCCTCGTCTTCTTCCTCGTTTCGACCGTGAGGAAGAATCGCGCAATCCTGTTCCTCCGCCTTCGATTTTGCTTCACGTGAACGTGCCCGCACGTGACGTGTAATTGCAACGCAGTCACCGTGATTTACTACACGTCTTCCACTATTTTTTTTTTCTGTTTCTTTCGTTAATCTATTATACGATCTTTTTCGCGACTAATTCGAGTCCTCGGCGAACGATAAGCTACCATCATATGCTTTTAATTGCAAGTCGTAACTATAATTTCGATTACTTGTCGACGAAAAATTGTTGACTGTGTTTTTCTTTCTTCTTTTTTTTTTTT
>NW_025110332.1:68452-86677 GCF_011392965.1 Frieseomelitta varia | reverse complement strand
TTTTTTTTCTTTCTTACAAAAGAGGCGACAGGCTAATAGTTGTGAAAATTATTAATTCACGCGTTATCACGTGTGCTGAGTTAATGTTATATTTCGTACGTAAGAGATATCGAGGTATCATGGCGATACAGATAGAATGCTTGGGTATTAATGCGATTAAACACACCCACGATTCGTCACGTTGCCTTGAAGAATTTTGTTTCGTCACAAGAAACAGAAAGGAACGTCGCGGCCAGCTTATCATTAAAATTATTACGGAGATTTTTTTTTTGCTGATAACGAACGTCTGAGTTACTTTGGAAGCAAACGGAAGTGACTAATTTTGGCAGAGAGATCCTCTCATTTTTTCGTTTCAATAAGCGACTGAAATTGTGGCCAACTTATCACTCAAATTATTACAGACGACGTTTCATTTATTTATATAGAAACGTTTGAAAGCAAAGAAATCTACAAGGTCTTTTCAACTAATATCCTTGCTTTAAATATTGATTCGTGAATTAAACTAATTTCAATTAATTTCAACATTTTAATTCACTCGTGAATTTAAACATTCATTAATGAAACTGCTAGCTGAGTCACTGTGCCAAGGAAGTCCTAAACACAAGTTCAAGTGCATCGGCTCGTTGAAAACCGCAAGATTAATCGAATCGTCGAGTCGAGAAACCTCGAATTCGCGAGACCGATCGTCGTTCATCTTCATCCCACGCGATGTTACTCGCCTGGCGATTCGAAGTCCTTGGATCTCCCGATTTTACTCGAGTCACCACCATCGTCGCGAAATCTAAGAATAAATCTCTCAGTCTCCCATAAGTAATTTCTAACACGTTTTTTTCTTCTTTTTTTTTTTTTCTCATTGGAAACTGACCGTAGTGTTGAAATATTTATGAGCACTGGCGTCTCTTCTCTCGCAGGCAGAGATGCTGGCTGCGAGGGCGTCGGAAGGAGTGGCCATTCAGGCGTGACACACACGCGCGCGAGTACGCTCGCTCCGCTTACGTTCATTCATAAAAATCAGGTTCCTGGAACCGACTCGAGTTCATTACGAGATTCGTATGATGCGGAAGCTACGATGATCCAGGAATCTTGAATCATTGACACCATGCGGAAATCGAGAAATCGATGGGGAGTTTTGTCGTGATCGCGACGATTCACGAACAAGTTCTTCGTGGAAGAAGAATTTTGATCCTCGAGAATAGAATTTCCTTTTATCCTTTTATCCTTGGGACTCATTCCATTTCAATGACTAAGTAGTCTCTTCCCTCTCGATTAATTCTTTTTTAACGCTGGAGCTACTCATTTGAATGATCGTTTTAAGTATATTTTTGGAGATTCGAACGATTTCTATTTTATTCTCATTTATATCGATTTCATTCTTATTTATTCTCATTTATAGTGATTTTATTTTCATTAATTGTCATTTAAATTGATTTTGTTCTTATTTAAATTGATTTTATTCTTGTTAATTCTTATTTATATTGATATTGATTTTATTCTTATTTGCTCTTATTTATATTGATTTTATTCTTATTAATTCTTATTTATATTGATATTGGTTTTATTCTTATTAATTCTTATTTATATTGATATTGAATTTATTCTTATTAATTCTTATTTATATTGATATTGATTTTATTTTTATTAATTTTTATTTATATTGATTTTATTCTTATTAATTCTCATTTATATTGATTTTATTCTTACTAATTCTCATTTATATCGATTTTATTCTTATTTATTCTCATTTACAGTGGTTTTATTCTCATTAATTGTCATTTAAATTGATTTTATTCTTATTAATTCTTATTTATATTGATATTGATTTTATTCTTATTTGCTCTTATTTATATTGATATTGATTTTATTCTTATTAATTCTTATTTATATTGATTTGATTCTTATTAATTCTCATTTATATTCATTTTACTCTTAATAATTCTTATTTGCTCTTATTTATATTGATTTTATTCTATTTTATTGTAAAGAAATTTTGATGTTTCTTTTACTTTAACGTCTTACTGATGGAAATCTCACGGCTCGTTTGCTTTCTTCACGAAGCAGCTCATTCAAAATTTCGCCTCGGATCTTCCACAAAGAAGTTATGATCGATACGTGCCGTACTCCCACTCCGCGGCAGAGAGACTCATTTTTTCCTCCCCCCCTCTAGGCAAATGGCGATGTTTATTTTCGTCGATCTCGGGTACGTTGTATCGAGACTAAATCCATAAAAGCGGAGACCGATTTGCATAGAGCAAAGCGCGATGCGTTTCGCGGAATCCTGCTCGAACTCTACGTGTCTGGAAAGGAACGCGGAATGATCTCTTGCAATGAAAATAATCCTCGAAGGATACGGAATGATTCAGCCTTGCGATACAAATTTTACGCATTTTTTTTTTTTTTTTTTTTATTACATTTGAGAAACCAAAAGCCACACGCAGATCGAATCGACCTTGTTTCAATCCCAAATAATCGCCACTTCAACACCTAAAAGATCCTCCTAGAGTTGGTGGAAAAATTATAGAGTTTATTCGACGAACGAGTGAATCATCGTCGTTCATTCATTGGTGATTTTAAGTCCTTAAAACGGGAGGCTTGGAAGAATGCACTATTCAACCGAATATTCTCGTTTATTCGTGAGTCACGGCGTAACTTCACGTTTACGAGGAGTCGAGCGAGGCTGCGATTGAGTTTTTAGTGCTCGTCTCGCGTTTTATCAGCGTGTCGTTTCGTTAACAGCGAAACAGGTGGTCGCAGTGCTGCTCTTCGAGTAATAAATTTAATTGCATTAGAACGCCTCGAACGAGCGCTACGTGCGACGACTCGCTTGATCTTTTACAGTTTTTACGACGAACTCGACTTGAGATTCTGTTTCACTTTTTCGACTCCTCTCATATACATATGCGTATTTCTAAGTATAATACTTGCTTCTTAACCTCTTGCGCTGGAATCACGTGCCACGTCGAGAATTTTTCGTTCCAAAAATTGCAATATTTTCTCAGTTTTTATGTTTGTATTTGTATTATTTATATATTATTATAATATATATAATTATTATTATTATATATATTTATATATTTATATATATTATATTACTATTATTTTATATATTTAATATAATATAAATATATAATTATTTTATACATTTATATATTTATATATATTATATTACTATTATTTTATATATTTGACATAATATAAATATATAATTATTTTATATATTTAATATAATATAAATATATAATTATTATTATTTATATATTTATACATTATTATTATATACACTTATATTTAAATAGGCAAAAACACAATAAACTTATTACTCCTTAATAATTTTTATCCAATGATATACCGGCGAGTTCAAGAAGAAAGCGACGGATTATCGTATACGGTTTGGTCACTCGTTATGGTCCGCAATCAGTTGGCCAGCGCAACAGGGTTACTATATATACTCGGACATATGAATATATGTAAATGAACATGCAGAAATCTTTTTTTAAGATTGTACGTTGAAGAATCTGTTGAATTCTGATCAACTCGTTGTTAATACTCGCGATCATTTCCAAGCCCGATATTATTTCTCAATTTGGCGTTAAGAATCCGAATCTTGACGTCTTATTTCAGAGTTAAACGTTTGATATGTTATATTATTTGGCGTAAATGATGTAGACAGAGGTTCGTTTAAATTCATGAAATTCTCAAGATAATTGATGCTGTCTAGTTGACGAAGTTTTTTCTATTAACAGTACTAATAATTTCTTAAGTAATTACTTGAGAAGATAGAGGTTAGAATGTAGATATACGTAGATAGAGGTTCGTTTAAATTCATGAATTTCTCGACAATTGATGCTGTCTAGTTGACGAAGTTTTTTTTTTTATTAGCAGTACTAATTATTTGTAATTTTTCAAGTAGCTTCTACCTATTGCAGATAGAGGTTAGAGTGTAGATACATGTAAATTGAGGTTAATTTAGATTCATGAGTTTCTCGATAATTGATGCTGTCAAGTTGACGAAGTTTTTTTTCATTAACAGTACCAATCATTTGTAATTTCTTAAGTAATTATTTGAGAAGATAGAGGTTAGAAATGTAGATATATGTAGATAGAGATTAGTTTAGATTCATCAGTTTCCTGATAATTGATGCTGTCAAGTTGACGAAATTTTTTTATTAACAATATTAATGATTTGTAGCTTCTTAATTACTTGACAAGATGTTAGAATGTAGATATATGTAGATAGAGGTTAGGTTTAGATTCATGAATTTCTCGCTAATTGATAATTGAGAGCTAATTGTTGTCAAGTTGACGAAACGTTTTTTTTGTTAACAATATATTTATATTACATTAATTATTCGTAATTTCTTGAGTAGCTTCTGCTTGTTAAAAGATAATTGTTCTTATTACTTGTTTCATCGATCAAAATTGCTGCGATCCAGTCAGAAATAGGAAAATCGAACAAAATTGCTGTGATTCAGTCAGAAATAGGAAAAGACAAACGGAAACACGTACACGTGTTTTATTCGCCGGAATATTAATTCTCCTTATTCACTATGGCTGAAATAACTGTATCATACCGCAAATAGAATCAGACCAGAGAGGTCAATCCCTCTGTACGTTTCATTTGTATTTTTCCAGTAAAATTGCGCGAAATTCAACCATCGACCGAGATAATAACAATCTCTTTATCGTTCGCGTAACACCGAGATACCGGTTACAATTATTATTTCCCGACCAAGTTAGAACCTTGAAAACTCACATATCTGTATTGTTCAATTCATCGATTTAATTCGTACAATTGATACTTATTTTTAATGCAATGTATTTTCAATTTAATTATTTAATGCATTTATTTAATATTTAATGTAATTTAATGTATTTTTAATATACTTAATTGTAATTTTTTTTAAATGTAATTTCGTAATTTGACATTTGTATTTGTATTGTAATTTTTTTTTTTTTAATGTAACTTAATTTAATGTTTTTGTAATCTAACATTTTTAATGTTTTATTTAATTTAATGTTTTCTGTAATTTAACATTTGTATTTGTATTGTAATTTTTTTTTTTTTAATATACTTTGTAATTTAACAATCTTTATCTCCATCTTTCTCAAAAGAAAGAAAAGAACAACTTAACTGTAATTTTTCTAATGTACTTTAGAAGAAAGTAAGAAGAAAGAAAAAAAACTTAACTTTAACTCTATCTTTATCTCTATCTTTCTCAAAAAGAAAAAAGAAAAAAAAAGAGAAAAACTTATCTAACGAAATTTGTTCACCTGTTGCAGAACTACCTGTCTCAGTTCGGCTACCTGCAACCAATTAATCCAACAAGTGGCGGAATCATATCACAGGACACGCTCTCGAAAGCGATCTCCGAGTTCCAAGCATTCGCCGGACTGAACATAACAGGTGAGCGCGAACATAACGTGAAAACTCGCTGGGGCTCGATCCACTTTGCAGTAGTCGCACGAATCCACTAAGCTGCCGCCGTTATTAATTAACTTTTATTCAACGTCCTTGCGATCGTGTTATCTCGAAGCTGTAATTGAGTTTAACAATGGCTGTCGCCGATGTGAATGAATCATGCCCGATGGATACGTTCGTTCAATATCGTTCGTTTGCTCTGACTCACGGAGAGGACCTCAACCGGTGAGTTTGCTAGATCGAGGCGAGTTGCCACGCGTAGTATCGGAGTCCGATTTCGAAAGTCGTTCTCTTTTTTCCCCGTAAAAACGTCTGCGCGTCACGAGACACGCGCGTCATCCGCGTGAATAACTGTCATTCTATCCGCGCGATTATAGTTGATGACCCCTGATTATCAGGCGTGAGATAATTAGGAGGCGCGAGTTAGGGGGAAAAAAAATGACTTGGCTTCGTTCGGGTAATGAATTTGCCCGGCCGCTCCCCCAAGTGTCTTCATTTATCTTTCGAAGATTAATTCGTTTGTTTGCAAGTCGCCAAAATTGGAAGTTTTCTGTGAGAACACTGTCACAAGCAAGTGGAAAGTGGAATTTCTTTTGCGAGTAGTGATCGATAAATGAGAAAATTAAATAAAAATAAAAATAATAGAAAATAAGTAAAAATAAAAATAATAGAAAATAAGTAAAAATAAAAATAATAGAAAATAAGTAAAAATAAAAATAATAGAAAATAAGTAAAAATAAAAATAATAGAAAATAATAAAAAATAATAAAAATAAAAAAAAATATATAAATATAAATTTTCTGGCAAGTTGCAAAAATCGGAAAATTTCGTTTCTTTGTTGGAAAATATTCTGTGAATCACTGTCACTAAAACATAGAATTTCCCATTCGTAAATAGTTATCAATATAAAATATTCATATTTTCTTATTTATATTTATATTTCCTGGGGGGAAAAACACACTCCCGTAACAAAAAGATATGGATGTGAAATTAAAAAGAATTGAAAATTAAAAACGACGAGGGAAAATAAACCGGTTTTAACAAATGCGAGGTGTTTTCACTGCATGTCGCGTCGTAACGAGGTTACGTATCTTAACGAGATGACAAAGTGCTTTTAAAATATTCAGAAAGAATATTAGCGTACGTTGCGCTAGCTAGCATTGAAATTATGATGATTTCTCTTAAAGAGATGCATACTACGTCAACGACAAGCCTACGTGCACTCGGAATACTCGAATAACATTCGTGTAATAAATCAAATCTTGCAAAATTAATTATGTTAACTTTACGCGTCGATACATAAAATTTAGAATTAAGATATCTTCAAATAACAAGTGACAAATATCGTCGATAATTGTATCGAAAGTATCCCCAAGATTCGTCGCTATTATTTATTATTATTTCTAATTTTTACACGTGCTGAATGAGTGTAAATAACAAAAGGAAAGTAGAACTTACTTTTTTTCTACTTATTTTTTGCTATTGTATTTGTAACACTAGAACTAGGTTAACGACGATCAAAGGAAAAAAGAAAAGAAGTATAGAAAAACTTTGTAATACAGTGGAGCTAAATCTCTGAAAATACACCGTTTTCGTATCTATAAAATATCTAACGAAAATTACAAACTGGTCATTTCGGCCATTTTCGATGAGCGTTAAGAGCATGAGTACGGTTTCGTTCGATTGTAGGAAATATCCTACGCTCTTGAAAACCGTCTCGACTCGTGTTCCGCTCGCAACAAGAGCGATGCACTCGCATACTCGTTCGACCGGCTTCGGATTTTTCAGCGTTTCCAGACCTTGAGAGACCACGGAGAGACGCCGACTTGGCCCTGTTGTTGAAAACACGCTGTTCGAGACGCGAAATCGGCGAGATCGGCAACAGGAGAAAAATAAGAAAAGCGAGGCTGAGTTTTTTTTTTTTTTTCTTGAAAAACTCAGACAAACGCAAAACTTCAAAACTCGTTGCGAACGACGAGAGAGTCGTTCGCAAACGGAGCGCTGACCAACTGATTGCGGACCATAACGAGTGACCAAAACCGTGCACAATAAATTCGTCGCTTCCTTTTTGAACTCGCCGGTACGATATCACTGGATAGAAATTATTGAGAAGTAATAAATTTATTATATTATAACAATATTATAATAATATATTATTATTATATTATTATTATATTATATTATTATATATTATTATATATAATAATATTATAATAATAATTATTGAGAAGTAGTAAATTTATTTATTATTATATTGTTTTGCCAATATACTTAAATGTACTTAAAACTGAGAAAATATTGCAATATTGGGACGAAAAATTCTCGACGTGCGTTAGCAAGAGGTTAACCATAATTGCGGACCATAACGAGTGACCAGACCGTGTACAATAATTCGTCGCTTTCTTTTTGAACTCGCCGGTACATCACTGGATAGAAATTATTGAGAAGTAACAAATTTATTATATTGTAACAATATTACAATAATAATATATTATTATATATTGAATTATAAATATATTATTATATATTATTATTATATATAATAATATTATAATAATAATTATTGAGAAGTAATAAATTATCATATTGTTTTGCCAGTATACTTAAATATACTTAAAAACTGAGAAAATATTGCAATTTTGGAACGAAAAAATTCTCGACGTGCGTTAGCAAGAGGTTAACCATAACTGCGGACCATAACGAGTGACCAGACCGTATAAAATAATTCGTCGCTTTCTTTTTGAACTCGCCGGTACGATATCACTGGATAGAAATTATTGAGAAGTAATAAATTTATTATATTATAACAATATTATAATAATAATATATTATTATATTATATTATATTATTATTGTATTATCATTATATATAATATTATAATAATAATTATTGGGAAATAATAAATTTATTATTATTGTTTTGCAAATATACTTAAAACTGAGAAAATATTGCAATTTTGGGACGAAATATTCTAAATTTCTCAACGTGCGTGGCATGTCATTCCAGCGCAAGAGGTTCAATCACAGGACAATCTCTCCTGGATTCTCGACCACGAGGATGATGCTGAACGATGATTCAGAATTCGATGAAATGCGGCGGATTCATCAACGGACGCTCGAAAACTGACTCACGCATCGCGAGTTCGTCTGGTTTATTCTGTTCGTCATCCGGTCACTCTTTTCGAGCTGTGATTGACGATGATCTCTTAATTTTTTTAATTTTTTCCGAAATTCTTCGATTTCTGTGTGACTTCTAATTTTTTCGGAGTTCTTTGACTTTTGAAAGATCGGATCTTTGATTTTTCTTTAATGAGAATTTCAATGTGATGTATTTAACAACTTTGACAAACTTTTTTCGAATCATCTACTAGCAATTTATTTGCAAAGCATCGTCGCTTCGAATCAAAAAATGATATACTGAAAATAATCAATCTAATGATACTTAATAAGCGAAATTTTGTTGACTATGTTTTTCCAACGTGTGTGAAATTTGAAGCAATCGTCAACGTGCATTTCTAGAACAAGTATAATATAAATGGGCTAAACCTAAGCTGAATTTGACCTAAGTAATTTCAATCTTTGGGAAAATAATAGCTTTCATTCTTTTAAAAACTTTCATAAGAAGCAACGAGAAGTCCAGTTTATGTGAATTATATGCCGAATTACGTGAATTGTTCCAATTGACTAAGGACTGTCTTCAGAAATCTCTTCTTCTGAAATACTTTTTGTATTTTCTTTTCATGTCGTTATTATAGTCGTATAGTACACTCCAGTCTCTTCAGATATTATACACTGCATCGTGCAACACCAGATGTGCATATATTCGTTATAATTATCAAATTACAAAAAAAAGAGCAAATTATAGCAAATTATAAAAAGTGGAAAAGTTCAAGTTAAGGCTAGATTTAAATACCATGTCTTCTCAGAAGAGACGGTCGAGTGCAAATGAGATAGTATTATTAATATCGCAAGTATTGTTCGCTGTGTCACATTAGAGATAACTTATCGAACTGCATAAAAATTGCGGCATATTAACTATCGTGATTATTATTATTTAAAAGAAAAAAATTCCTCTAATCTCTGAAGAAACACGTTCTCTCGAATATCAGTCATTTTTCTTTTTTTTTTTTTTTTTTTTTTTTTTTTTTTTTTTTTTTTTTNTTTTTTTTTTACGATCAACGTGCACGTAAGCCGGTAAGTGTAACACGAACAATTACAAAACGTGTTATTAGACATCATTAGAACGCTTTGAATCGAAGTAAAATTACAATGATAAACGCAATTAAAGCGGTCACAGAACAACGAGGATAACAGACAGAGATAAGATACAAAATACCGTGAAGTAGTGGAAATTACAGTCCATTTGTTGCAGTAACAGCAAAATTATTATACAATGAATATCGCAATGCAAATGTGCCTTTTTCGGACGATTTCTCGCGACGACGAAAAAGACACTTCTTTCGACGAATTGCCCAAGATGGGGCTGCTGCTGAGGTTTCTAAATATATTAGATAATAGAGCGGCCAGGCCAGAACGAGCGATCCGTAAAGGAAAAATGACCAAAATCGTCGATCGTTGCGAAGTCGAGGTAAAAGTCACAGCCGCGAAATGATTTCACTTCGATTGTCTGTAACACTGGTTACATCGGTTCCACTTTGAAACACGACACTGCGAAAATTACCACTGGATGGGCCAAAAATTGATCACTTAAATATTAAGTAGTATTTAAGTGATTAAAATACTAAATAAAATAGAACAAAATAAAATAAAATAAAATAAAATAGAATAAAATAAAATAAAATAGAATAAAATAAAATAAAATAGAATAAAATAAAATAAAATAGAATAAAATAAAATAAAATAAAATAAAATAAAACAAAATACTAAATAAAACAAAATAAAATAAAATAAAATACTAAATAAAACAAAATAAAGTAAAATAAAATACTAAATAAAACAAAATAAAATAAAATAAAATAAATACTAAATAAAAGAACCAAGTGTTGAAAATTAAAAAGAAAAAAGAGAAAAAGAAACCAACAAAACACGAAGGTGAACGGAAGAATGATCTAACTGTTAAATTGCACCCTATCGACGGGAGTATTATTCGGTTATTATGAGTAAACGGTGTTTATTGACAGGTGTTCTTCCGATTTTACGTGTCCAACGCGTTCAATACTTCCTCGCTTATTAAAACACTCGCTGGGTATCGTCAGCCTTGCGTATTAGTCGCGGTGAATTAAGCATCGTCGCACACGTAACGAACTAAGGCTAAAAAGAGGGAGAAGCGAGTCACGAGTGTGCATCTTTCGTAAGAATTCGACGGAAAATCCGCGTGAAATATATAATTTACGCGCGATGAGTTAAAAGAAACGTCGCGGAGAGAAGGAACTTGGTGATTAGAAATTTGTGTTTCGTACAGAAAGAAAAAGCAATTTGTCCTTAATTCCTTAATATATAATAATAATATAACAGAATAATCCTTTTCTTGTCAAATTTTTTAATAATTTTGTAATAATAAATAATTCCTCAATTCATACTTTTCCATTTCGAACGAATTAGAAATTTGTGCTTCAAAAAAAAAGCAATTTGTCCTTAATTCCTTAATATCTAATAATAATAATATAACAGAATAATCCTTTTTCTTGTCAAATTTTTTAATAATATGTAATAATGAATAATTCCTCAATTCATCCTTTTCCATTTCGAACGAATTAGAAATTTGTGCTTCAAAAAAAATAGCAATTTTTCCTTAATTCCTTAATATCTAATAATAATAATAATATAACAGAATAATCCTTTTCTTGTCAAATTTTTTAATAATATGTAATAATGAATAATTCTTCAATTCATCCTTTTCCTTTTCGAACGAATTAGAAATTTGTGCTTCAAAAAAAAAGTCAAAAATTTGTCCTTAATTCCTTAATATATAATAATATATAATAACAATATATAATAATAATATATATATAATAATAATAATATAACAGAATAATCCTTTTTCTTGTCAAATTTTTTAATAATATGTAATAATGAATAATTCTTCAATTCATCCTTTTCCTTTTCGAACGAATTTCAAGACCAAAGTTCCAACAACGAGCCACGCTGACTCGTTCCGATCTCCCCGAAAACGCGGACAATCGTTCGCGATCGTTAATACATCCACAATCTCCACGCAGAGAGAAGTATTAATAAACGTGCAGCTTGCAGTCGCGTGACCGCCTCAAACAGAGCGGAGATTCGTTTACACGTGACACGAGACGACTAAAGCTCGTCGCACACTTGTTAGAACCACGTCAAACACTCTCAAACCTGGCCCGTGCTACTAAAAACTACGAACGTTAACTAGTCGAATTCAATATTGTTCTTCACTCTTGCGCGTCACCATAATTGTGCATTGTCTTGCTGTATCTTTTCAAAGTGTTTTTCAAGACTGTTTTTACTCTTGTGTATGTTTCCAAAGTGTTTTTTAAGACTGTTTTTACTCTTGTGTATTATCACAATTGTACACTCTTACTGTATATTATATATATACAATCATGTATGAAATTTAATTTATAACTTTATAACTTATAACTTCATAATTTATAACTTTATGACTTATAACTTTATAATTTATAACTTTATAACTTATAACTTTATAATTTATAACTTTATAACTTTAATTTATATCTCGCTGTAAAAAAAAAAAAAAAACAAAAAATAGATTTATACAGATACTAGATGTGAAAACCATGTGAAAATTTCTCATGGTTTCAATGTGTAACACGCTAATTGCCCCCCCCCCCCCGATCACGATTCAATTGATTTAATTGGAGTTTATCTTCGAGCTCGATCGAAGGTGTGCAGGTAGCCTAATGTTTCTCATGTGCTCTGCACATTATGCGTTCGTGTTACGCTGATGCATATGCACGGTGACACGAGCAAACGTATGTATTATACATGTACACAAGCGTATGATCGTAAATAGGGAACACGAAGAAGCGTGGCATGACCGAGGGGGATCGATATCCTCGCGAATCCTGCGATCTAAACTGAACGTACGCCCGATGTAGCCTTGATGCGAAATAAATAATGGAGACATGTAACTTGTACGTTGTAAAGGATTCTTCTACTACGGGAGGGAAAAAAAATCTCCCTTTGAGAGAATTCTGGGGAGATTAAGGCCAACTTTTTAACTAAGATTCCATCGAAAATTGGAACAATTTTCATTGGACTCTTTTTTTTTTTGGAAAAGTCCTACCTGATTTAATTTTTCTACTTTTAATGAAGAAAAATTGCTCCTTTTCAGGTGACTTCGACGAGGAAACGTACAAGCTAATGGCACTGCCAAGGTGCGGCGTTAAGGACAAGGTTGGCCCCGGTTTTGGAAGATCGAAGCGGTACGCTCTTCAAGGTGAATAAAGTTAAAAACAATTCTATTATATTCAGTATATTCTATTATTTTCTAGTATATTCTATTCTATTTGATATTTTCATTATTATATAATATATTTATATATTTATCATATTTTTATAATAATGAAAATATTAAATATAATTATTATACAATATATAATAATATATTTATATATATATTATATTATATTTAATATTTATATTATAAATGTTATGTAAATCAGTAAATTAAATTATATTTATATGATTTATAATGCAAATATTAAATATAATATATTATATTTATTATATTTTTATAATAATGAAAATATTAAATATAATTATTATATAATATATAATAATATATTTATATATATTATATTATATTTAATATTTATATTATAAATATTATATAAATCAGTAAATTAAATTATATTTATATAATATTTATAATACAAATATTAAATATAATATATTATATTTATTATGTAATATATAATAATTGTATTTTCATTATTATAAAAAAAAGAAACTAAGCACAAGCAGTGCAATCACAAAAAAAATATTTATAAATCAAAGTAACTTCAACTATTGGCACGTCTATTGCGTGATTTTTAAATTAAAGATTGATATTGCAACAGAAACTTCAAAAATCATGATAATCACAAACATCAAGGTCGTGTGATAATATCATTCTTGTCAAAGTATAATGCGTCGGTATTTTAAAATCGGCATTGTTACGTAAAAGGAAAAAGAATTGTTGAAATTTTCAAAGTACATATATACCAATTATACGCTGAGACAATTAATAGCAATTCGAATGATCACCAAAGTGACGAAACGTGTCCGCGATTCAGCGTCACTTCCTGACTTCCTGGCTCCATTGTCCACAATGTAAAATCACTCACCCTAAACGCGGCTGTTTGTCGAACGCATTTTTTCAAACACGCACACACTTCCGAGAAGGCTGTGCAACCGGGTGCTATTAAAAACGAGGTCGTTATAATCGAGAGCCCGTATGTCCAGTACAAAGTCCCTCGAATTAGATTTCAAAATGACAAAGAAGCTACGTTGGCTTTCTGCAGCTAATCGCAATCGTTTGCAGAAATTATTTACACAGGGGAAGTAAGAAACTTTGCCAAATCAAAAAGTTACCACGAGTCTCGCATTTTGCAAATTTTCTACGTGTGTATGCTCTGTTATAATATAAACATATGACAAATTTCCTTCGCAGTCTACTTGGCAATTGGTCATACTAATTGCCCTTTGACCAATCGTCACGCTAATTGCTTCTGATCGCGAACCTTTCCATAAACTATTAGACAATCGACAACCACAACCCATAAGGCATTCCTCGTTCCTCCCCTCCGGTTGGTTGAATGTTCTTCTTGGAAGAAAGTGACCGGCGCTTGATTCACCGTGCGCGAATGCGCGTCTGGAAATCTACGTGGAAAATCATTCGAGATCCGATCGATCCTAACCGTGACTTTGAACCTCGCGCGGCGGGCGAGTTCCTCGTTTCAGTGAACTCACAGCGACAAGATCACCGATGCGTGCATCCTATGGAATTCTATCGCGTAACAGGTTCCCTAGTTGTGACCTACTAGCTGTGCTCTTTCTCTCTCTCTCTCTCACACTCTCTCTGGATATGGAATGATAAAAATTGTATTCAACCTGAAAACACAAGTGTCTTTTAATTTGGTTTGTACCAAAATCAAAATCTAATTCTATTGCATAACAGGTTCCCTAGTTGTAATCTACTAGCTGTGCTCTCTCTCTCTCTCTCTCTCTCTCTCTCTCTCGATATGGAATGACAAAAATTGTGTTCAATCTGAAAACACAAGTGTCTTCTCTAATTTGGTTTATACCAAAATCAAAATCTAATGGAATTCTATTGCATAACAGGTTCCCTAGTTGTGACCTACTAGCTGTGCTCTTTCTCTCTCTCCCTCTTTCTCTCTCTCTTTCGATATGGAATAATAAAAATTGTGTTCAACCTGAAAACACAAGTGTCTTTTAATTTGGTTTGTACCAAAATCAAAATCTAATGGAATTCTATTGCATAACAGGTTCCCTAGTTGTGACCTACTAGCTGTGCTCTTTCTCTCTCTCTCTCTCTCGATATGGAATAATAAAAATTGTGTTCAACCTGAAAACACAAGTATCTTTTAATTTTATACCAAAATCTAATACTTTGCCTCAAATGAGAAAGAGTACACAGGGAATAGAGCAATGAAGAACATTTTAACACGAAAGGAAAACCAAAGAAGAACCAAAGAAAGAAAGTAGCAATAAAAATAGATATGCTGAAATCCATCATTGAGTATTGTTTATAGTTCGTAATTTAATGTGTTTCAGTGTTAAGGAAATTCACGATTTGTGGTTAAAGTTACAGTTAAGTTAGTTTAAGTATCATATTAGTATATACAAGTATATGTAGGATTTGTAAAGAGTATATGTACATTAGTATATGAGTATATGTAGGAGTGTAAGACAACCGGAAGCTATCCTTAAGCCGCAAGAGAAGAGGATTAAATACAATAATAATAATAATAATAATCATAATAATAATACTTTGCCTCAGATGTACAAACTTTCTGTATCACGAAAGTGTCTAGATATTTTCTAAAATTTCATATAGCATGAATTTACTATAACATGAAACAAGATTATGGTAATTATGGTAGTTAGATTCAATGTTCATTTAAAAATAAAAAGAACAACTAGACTCAGAGATGGACAATTCCTCGAACATCCTATTGCACTCAAAAAGTTAAGGACAGACGATGAACTTCTGGTAATGAAACAACGTTAGTTAGTTTAGTCAGTCTATAGTTATTCGGATATGAATATTCCGCCATTATTTCAAAATGAGACCGTTCGTGGATGTTATTTTTAAAGCGAACAGATTACAAAAGAGACATAAATGATGAAGGATGTAAGCTTCGATGAGTTTTGCTCTTGTCGCCGGTTGACCTTGCTTGCTGGATCTATCGTTTATAAGAAATAATAAGTTGGGTTGTAGTCGCGATGACGAGGCGATCTATGTGATAATAAGCTTCTTTTTTCATGACACGAGGGATATATTTTTGTAACGGATATGTTCTTGAGCTGCCTTTGCGCTTCCTCTTGTTCAAATCACATTACTGAATTCTTTGTTATATTAATACTTATATTATACTAAGTATATTATTAATATTAATTAATCAGTAACTATATTATAATATTAATATTATATTAATAACATAACTATATAATAATATTAATATTATATTAATAACATAACTATATTATTAATATTAATATTATATTTGTTAATATTATTAATATAACTACACTAATATTATTAATATTAATATAATTAACATAACTAATCAATGTAACCAATTAATATAATTATATAACTATATCATAATAATATTAATAATATAATATAATAACTATATAATAACTATATTATAATATTAATATTATATTAATAACATAACTATATTATTAATATTAATATTATATTTATTAATATTATTAATATTAATAATATAATATAACTATATAATAACTATATTATAATATTAATATTATATTAATAATACAACTGTATTATTAATATTATATTTATTAATATTATTAATATAACTACACTAATATTATTAATATTAATATAATTAACATAACTAATCAATGTAATCAATTAATATAATTATAATCAATATTGCTCGAAATAGAGCAAACGCAAAGTTTATCACCGTTGATTAACAGTCTCAATTTCTGAGACATTGCACGACATTGCACGTGATTAATGAGAGAATTAGCGTGCTTGATTGGAAAAACGATGGATTACTAACTGACTGAAGTGGGAAATAACGTTTCGACGATTCTGAAAAGAGTCGACGATAAATGAAAGAGCGGCGAATTTTCGTCAGTCTTCGTTCAGCGTCCGTTTCTCTCGGTGCTAAAATCTTAAACGAGCGATGTACGAGACTTATGCACATTTAAAAATAAAATCGTTGCACAAGAAATAAATAAGACGGTATAAGTGCATAGAGATTACATAAAAAGAAGTTGCAGAGAGACTGCCAAGACGTTGTTTGTAAAAATTAGTGTGGTCGAAAAATCAAAAATTTATCAATAATAACAATCTCTCCTTAAAAAAAAAAAAAAAAACACTATTTTCTAAAGATATCCATCGTTTCAATTTATCGTCACAGGCTCGAGGTGGCGCGTGAAGAAACTGACCTACAAGATCAGCAAGTATCCGCGAAATCTGCCGCAGCACAAGGTCGACGCCGAGCTGAACAAGGCGTTCAAAGTATGGTCGGAATACACGGATCTCGTTTTCATTCAGAAGAAGTCCGGCCAGGTGAGACGAGCAACATCTACCAAGATTTGTTTCACTATCGCGAGAAAAAGAAAGGAAATCAATACTCGCACTGCAACACACACACACACACACACACACACACACACACACACACACCACAAGATACAGTTACACGTTGATACAATGATTAGAAAGAAGTACAAATAAATTCAATCGAGGTATTAGTTATTTAAAAAGAAACAGTGTCGACTATCCTTGCTACTACTGTAGGTCCACATTGAGATCAGATTCGAGAAGGGCGAGCACGGCGACGGAGATCCTTTCGACGGGCCTGGCGGCACTTTGGCACACGCTTACTTCCCCGTGTACGGCGGTGATGCCCACTTCGACGACGCGGAACAATGGAGCATCGACAGTTTCCGTGGGACGAATCTCTTTCAAGTAGCGGCGCACGAGTTTGGCCATTCCCTTGGCCTGAGCCACAGCGACGTCAAGGCTGCCCTGATGGCGCCCTTCTACCGCGGATACCAACCCTACTTTCGTCTGGACGACGACGACATTCAGGGTATTCAGGTAAATGTCGCGACGCGATTCGAATTCATGCGATGTTGATGAAAGCATTTGTGCAACTTTGCTGCAGGCTCTCTATGGAAAGAAAACGACGAGCACCAGTGGCGTTCCAAGTGGGCCAAGATATACCACCACTACCACGGCACCGCCCAGCGAAGAAGACTCGGAACTTTGCACAGATCCAAAGGTCGACACGATGTTCAACTCTGCGGAGGGACACATGTACGCGTTCAAAGGTACGAGTCACCTGATTAAACAAAGTAAAACCTTTCCAATGATTTTGCGAAAAGAATTCCTTTAGAAATCTCCCCTCTTCATCGTCCATCTTCATCACAGCCGAAACTTATGCTATTCTGGAAGCCATCAAATATACACACTCAAATAACGAAGGCCAGATCGTCATTTACACTGACTCTATGAGCGTTACAAAATCTCTAACGAAATCATACGACCAAGAAAACCAATTAATATCCACCATCCAAGAACTAAACCACAACCAACCTAACACAAACGCCACAGTCATCTGGATTCCAGCTCATCA
>NW_025110332.1:34360-67529 GCF_011392965.1 Frieseomelitta varia | reverse complement strand
TACTGCACGAATGCCACACCACAGAAATCCAAAGACAGAAATACGGAATCAACGCAAACATAAACCTGACTTCTCAAAATGGCATACAAAGAGTATTGAAATATCTCAAAAACATAAACTACTACACACATATCTAATGGCACCGTCGTCGCTAATGACCTCGCTGTCGATGCGACATTAAAGAAAAATAGAAGAAGAAGAAGAAGAAGAAGAATTCCTTTAGAAATTGAAAGTGATTCTTTATATTTTTGTTTGGACTACGTTTAGGCGATTATTACTGGAGACTAACAGCGGATGGTGTGGCAGTCGGCTACCCTAAACTCATTTCACACTCGTGGAAGGGACTACCAGGGGACATAGACGCTGCGTTTACGTACAAAAATGGGAAGACTTACTTCTTCAAGGTACAAGTAGAAACGATACACATAGTCGAGCAAGTATAAAGGAACGCAAACGAAATAAAAGTAACTTATACTTGTGCTTCTAGGGCTCGAAATACTGGCGATACGTAGGCAAAAGGATGGACGGTGATTATCCAAAGGAAATCAGCGAAGGTTTTACAGGTATCCCGGACAACATCGACACCGTGACCGTTTGGACTGGAAACGGCAAGATCTACTTCTACAAAGGCACGAAATTCTGGAGGTTCGACCCTGCTCAAAAGCCACCGGTGAAGAACACCTATCCGAAACTGATCTCAAACTGGGAGGGCATCCCAGATAATCTCGACGCCTCTATCGTCTATCGTGGTTACACGTACTTCTTCAAGGGAGACGCTTACTACCGATTCAACGACAGGACGTTTTCCGTAAGTACCTAAAAAATATCTTGTCGCTTGTCGACGTTAAAACTGTGCGTTGTTTCATCGTGAGAACTTTCAGTTATCTGATTATCGAGATTGAATTTAAATTATTATTAATTTATGAATTTAAATTGATTTAAATTATTAAGTAGATTGACGAATCGTCTCTCTATTTGCTTGCCTCGCAGTGTTATATTATAAATAAATAAATAAATTGCGTCACGGTACCTGTGAGTCAGCTGTGTCGAACGTTGCCGTAGGTGGACGTTGCTGATCCAGCATTCCCTAGATCGACGGCGTACTGGTGGTTCGGATGCAGATCAGCGAACAAGGGAACGTTAGGTAATGTCCAGTGGCTTCGTGAAAATCCCGAAGACACGTTTCCGCATGACGGCATCCTGGAGCCCGACGACGGTGATTCTGTTGAGAACGATGACAGACGCGGTGACGTCGGAGACATCATTTTAGACGCAGGTACTAAACCTTCATTCGAGTCAAACCAGATTCTTACCTCGCCACGGAGAAGTTTCACAATATCCATTTCATCGTGAAACTGTTACCATTTTCGATACATTGACGTTTTTCCAAAAAATTAATATTGATTGACACGTTGATGGCAACATTGATCTTCCTAGTCTGTACGTACATGCATAGTGGATACTAGAAACTTCGAGCCGCAACTGTGAAAACGTAAAAGCATAAAAACTGTGAATATTTACGTTAAAAAGTAGAAAAGGCGAGGATGCAGCATTTGGTGTCTCGAACACCTGGCTATTACATACCTAGGGTCTTTGGCCATCGAAGAAATTTGTGCATTCGTTAAATAGAATGGGCCAAAAGTCACTTTCTACTAAAATAAATCCGTAATTCTTTTTATTTTTCTTTATTAATTTGCAAACGCTCTGGCTGGTCAAAATTTGAGAGAAATAATTTTTAAAACATAACGAAAAAATCATATTTGAACTTAAATTTAATTTAAAATTAATAAAATTAGATTTTTTTCTTATATTTTGATGTTCTGTTAAAAAAAAAAGAAAATAGTTGAGAAGAAACTTTTGGCCCACCCTATATAATATTTATGCAAAGTTTGTGCAAACTTCTTCGATGAATACAACGTTTGAGAATATGGTGGTCATCTTAATTTGGATATCTCATGGTGGTGGTACTAATGTTAACATCGAACAATAATCCAAGTTGGAATAACCAAGTATCATTGGATATTCGATATCACGGTACACGTAACACACGATTTAATTTGCTAACAATACGTTGATTCGTGAATCGTTCATTTTCATTGATTTTTCATTACATAAATCATACGTTCACATCGATAGAAATATTTTATTTATTGCTTCAACGATCATAAAAAGTAATTATAAAACAACAGTCTGGCACAATATTATAAACTCTAAATTTTAAAAAAAGAATCAACTTTTGTACTAAAGAGTTCAATTTTTATTACTAAAAGTCAACTGGTTTTATTTCTATCAATGTGCAGAATTCTCACTCGGTCGCATTTCTGTTAAAAACCTAGGATGACTTCCGTGAACTGAAATCGAAAGTTATTCCCACGAAAATTTAATTTCCCCTTAAATTTGATTAAACGTTAAATATTGCCAATGTTATCGAATATCAGACTAAATCAATATCGCTTTTCTTAAATAAAATTTGAAGTAGTCACTGAATCTTTCCTAAATGGCCGGAAGTCCTCCTTATGGTACAAACATAAATTCCAAAATCTCAACCTCTGAACAAATTGTTGAACAAGAAGATCATTTCGGGAATTATATTCGCACGCTTTCCGAAGCCCAGAGTATTTACTAGCCAGGCGAGGAAAAAAAATGAAGTTTTGTATTTCCGTACGAAAAAAAAAAAAACAAAAAAGAAAAGAAACAGAAAAAAAAATAATACCTCTGTGTCGACTGCGAAAAGAGAGGTAGTATGAAATAACGTCTATCACCGTCGCCGGACCCAGTTTGCTGAAAACAGTAAATATTACAACATTACATTCAGTTTTCTCTATCTATCACGTTTCTCTTTCTCCTACTTATTACGTTGTCGCTTAATCACATGATTGCATTTGTCCACGTATTATTTGTAGTTTACTCATTTGCCCTCGCTCTGTATTTGTCTCCTTCTATCTTATATTATACCATGTTCTTGTTTCGACAATTGAAACTTGATTACCTAACGGTCACGTCAATCGCTTCTCCGTTGAACGCGAATTTCATCCACGCACGCCTTTTGTTTCACTAACATCTCCAGCGAATTTACTTAACTCTAATTGTACTCGATTGCTCCGCCACGCAAAACGATTTGACAATACTGCTTTCAACAGCTTTGAACGATCTGACGCGAAAGAAACAATATTTTACCGAACTCTCTCTCGACTCAGGCCTGTCAACATTAGCTCTAGGCGCCAAAACACTCCCCCTATTTTATTTCATAATAATGGCTGACACGCAACACACGCGCGATACTTTAAATCGCAAGGTGGGAGGGAGAAGTTGCGAAGAGCTCTATCTGTAGGCAGGCCTGTGAAAAAGTTCAATCACCGTGTCGCACGACACATGCATTCCGTTGATAATACTGCACGAATTTTCGCACGAATCTCGCCAAGGATGGTTTCACAGCACGAACACCATACGAGTATAATGCGTGTGTAATAATATGCACGCGTGCATAGAAGCACGTCTTTGCACAAGCCTGTAAAGCAGATGCATGATTATAAGGCGGATGGTTACGTTGTTTGGAACTTAATCTATCGTAGGATAATGTCGCCTCCTTTCTCTCTCCAATAAACGAATAAAACCTTCATTTCCATTTCCCATGTCTTTTTCTTTTGAGATTTCTTTTTTCTATCCCTACACACAAACATCACACATACATGTGCACGTACTTTTGTTGATTTCTTTTTACACACACACACACACACGAGTATCTGCACGAATATTTTTTATTTTTAATTCTAATAATTTCGTTCTACAAGGAATCATTTGGTACAGGGCATGTTGTGTTCTCATTTTCTTTTGCATTTGCATTTTTTTTTCTTTTTTAATTTTCGGATTGATTTCTTTTGGTAAGATCTGTCTGAACGGAAGTTGGTATACTTAATGCTCTCTACATTCTACGATATTTATAATTTTCTATAAAAAAAAGAAAAATAAGATCTCCCTTCTTTTCTTTTTTAATGATAATGTTTGAAAGATTTAAATTTGAGTTATATTCATTTGGAATTGTTTTCTTAATTTCTTTGTTTTAAATAATTTCTCCATCATCTTCGACTTTAATTTATAATTATAATTTGTTCCCTCGATACGTTAATCCTCAACATTACACCAAAAATTTCTCAAAAAGGAGAAGACAGAAAAGTGCAAAGTCCTTGAGATTCGACGATCTCTGGATATACCGATAACTTACCAAATAGAAAAAATTTCGAAACTGCTTCGAAAACCGCATACGATGCTGAGAAATTCCAAGACGAACACACAAACACTTGGGACTGCGTTTTTACCCTGCGATGACGAGCAGTCGCAGTTCTATTAACCCGAGAAAAACTCACTTTTCCAGAAGACAACAACCTGCACTCTGAATCGCGCGGGTTCGGGAAAAAGTGAACGAACGAGAATGAAAACTTGTTTGTTCGAGGAATCTCTCGTTGAGTCGTAAACTCGGGTTAGAAGGCAACAAAAAAAAACGGGACAACAAATTTTCAAGGGGAAAATGTAAAATCGGCATTGCGGGACAGACGGAAGGGCCGGAAACGCCAGTTCGCGGCGTTATGCTATATATATATCTAAGTTCCAAACAACAACAAGCCTGCGATCGTAGCCGACTTCTGTCCAACTTCTGTTATTTCGAGGCAAAAGCCACGCTGAGCGTGTTCGATGCGGTGAACCATCCGATATCAGCGGCGATCCCCCTAAGTTCGCGTAAAAATAAATTCTACGATTTTTTTTAAAAACAATTCGACAGGCGAAACGGACGAGCAGCTAGTCACGTCATCCAATCAGGACGCGGACTCTGCGGCGGGAGATAGTTTCACGTCGTCGTCGTTATCGTGGTATTTCCCGCTCAGTTTGATGACCATGATCTTCGCTAAAATTATTGCCACTACGTAAGGGACAGAGATGATTTATTTGTTGGAAAATATAAAGTGATGGGGATCATCATCAACGATGGGAAAACTAGTAGAGATAATTAATCAAACGGACCACGGCGGGGGGAGGGAAGTGTGAACTCAAAGTGTATCGTACGCGGAGAATGGAAACTGTGCCAAAATAGTGGCAGTGTGTTAATCGTGGGTGATAATCTTCTTCGAGGTCAACGAACGTGTCGAAGAGCGAGATTCTTTGTTCGTTATTACTTTAATCTCACAATCATTCCGATCGAAGCAACTTTGCGCGTCTAGTTGTTTGAAAAAAAGTTGTTTGCTTCGTTTCCTAGATAAATAAGTATTCTCCGCAGCATGTTTCTCAAGATGTGTTAAGATTTTACGTTTCGTTGTTAAGCGATCGTTTCTTGCGTATCAGACATGCTGTACATACGATATATGTAAAATACACGAAATTATGGACATGTAAAATATGTTTATACATAATATTTTAAGTCGCATGCAATATTATGTCATCAAACTTTTTACACTGCCTATTTATTCTTTATTCGTACATCGTGATTTGTATAAACATTAACGTCCAAGGCACTTATTTTGCGTGTATCCATGCAGGACATAGGTTTAAAAAAAGAACTGAGACATGCTGTAACATGACAGATAGCGGATAAAGATAACAGTCAATTGGTTTCTTGACTGACAGTATTATGAGTATTGTAGAGTTTTCATTACTTCTCTTACAAAAGTATAATACCTGTCAGAATGTAAAGAAATGCAAAGAATTATGGGAACCTTGAAATCATGAATTCATAATTTGCTGTATTGAAAATTAAAAAAGCCTATGAAAACATCTATAATACTTATGGTAATGACTGTATCACAAGTGCCTTAAAATGTTTTGAAAATATTGTAGTAAAGCGCAGCTTTCTTATATAAGTTTCTATTATTTTGTTGTTATTATTGCTTATTAATTAACACCAATCACTATAATTTTCTTTCCCTCCACAACATATCTTCTTTTAAACTTCCTACAACTTTTATTATGCAATAGAACTATAATAAATGATGTTTATAGTAATTACATTTTCATTTCAGATAATGTTATAAATATGAGATTTAATGTAATACGTGAAAAGCAATAATTTTTATTAATTCAAGAATAACTATTTGTATTATCCTTTAAAACCAAAATGACATAAAGGCAATAATGTATAGTGTGCGTATATGCACTTCATAAAATATGTGTGCATTATGTATTGTAAATTTTAGTTCATATCTACATATATTATTTAAACAAAATTAAGTTAAAAACTACATTAATGTAAAAAGTATTAAATATTGCAAAATATAAACGGCATTTACAATTCATAATGTACATATATCTTTATAATGATATTAATGACATTACCATGTTTCTTTACATTCTAAGAAATGTTTTCATAATTTTGTTATAAATAAATGATTAAGTACTTAAAAATGATCTAGCATTTAAGGAAAAATAAAGCACAAAAAGCCTTGTACAGTTTTTTAACACTTGTTGAATAAATAATTTTTCAAAAAGAAAAGTGTCACACATATGAAAATTTTATACTATGATTTAATTTATATGAAATATTTAAATTAAAGAGTATTCAATACACAAATACAAGGTGCATTTAACGCAATACAAAGTACAAGGCCTTTATTTGTGTTTTGTTAGGCCACCAGGATGATTCATATTGAAACTTGCCACATTGTGCTATGTCCTGGCATTGTACAGTATCAATAATAAAACGTACATTCATTTTAACTAATGCTTATTTTAAAAAAATAAATAAAATATTTGATCATTACCAAATTATTTTTATTAATTAATATTTTACAGTAAAAGATAAAAACTTTAATAAAAAAATATATAAAATTATACAAAATCTATCAAGATTTTTTCTTCCCTTCCACTTTAATTAAATCTTTATCTAAGGTAGTTTTATACGTTAAAAGTTTAGAATATTTTTTAAGAAGCTTTTCCCAAAATTGTGTGACATCAGATATCTTTAAATTGTTCCATATAAAATCTCTTCCACGATCTGCGATTTTTTTAGACATTTCATCATTATCTATCGCAAACTGTATTAATTCCCTGAAAATGAAAAAGTATACATGAAGATTGTAACATTTTATAAAGAAAGAAAATACTGTTAACAACAAAACGCAAAGAATAACTCACTCTAATACTGTTTGATTAGCATCCTTGGAAACAGGAATGTAATGTAACCAAGGTAACATTGCATTGTAATAAAATTCAGTCCATTCATCTCCAACGTGAAATACTAAAGATCGGCACAAAAATAAATGTTTGTGCCTGAATGACGCTGCAACACCTCGATAATTGAATAGGTACTTATATTTACAATGTTCTTCCAGAGAAACTTCAGAAGCAGGAGGTACGTATAATGTATCCTGTATAAGAGCAGAAAAAATTATCAAATTGATATAACCATATACAAAGATAGAAATTAGAAATTATTACTTCATTAGACTTCCATGCTTGATTTTTTGTATATTGAGCATCTACCAAGTTTGGCTTCTTGCGACTTAACAATACTAAATTATCACGCTCTGAACTCGTTCTAGAACCCCGAAAGAATGCTTTATTATCCTTCTTCTCCCACAATGTGTTTTTACTAGCTTTATCTAAAGATGTACGATGTTCATTCCATTTCCCAAGGCCACGGGGATATAAAGAAATTGCGGGTCCACCTTCCCAAAACGCCCACGCTGGATATGTAATATCATAATATTCTGAAGTCTACAATATATTTTATAATATTCAAAATTTCTCGTTGATAAAGTAAAATTAAAAAATTTAAACAATTATTTGTTTACCTTACTAAATGAAAAAATAGGTAACGGACCTCCAAAATACTTATTTGATTGAGGATAATCTCTTACATTTATAACTAAATCCATATCTGTCAGTCTAGGAGCAAGTTTTAAAAGAAAATGTTCTACTCCAGAACATCTTGAAGGAAACATGCAATCTTTTTGTCTATATAATTTCCCATCTATTATTTGGTAAAAGGTTCCTCTATAAAGAATGTAAATTTTATATTTGAGAAGACACTTATTGTATAATATACAATTGTCAACTTACTTAGCTTTTGCAACGTTTATTAAATCCCTAGTTATGCCTTTCTTGAATGATTGTAGATCATTTATAATAACATCTTGATAACAATCATTGTTACTGTTATTACAAATTTTGTAATTTTTCTCCGCTTCTTCAATTGCATTATAATATTTATTATAATGCTCGTTTAAATCTATTTAAAAAAAAAAGCAATTTATGAAATGAACGTTCAACAAAATTCATAAAATATCATCTATATGAGTACCTTTCTTATAAATATTATCCTCTTTCTCTTCAACACAACGTTCCCGATTATCAATAAAACAGTGTTGTTCCTCACAATAAGCTAGCCAGAAAATAGTTATTAAAAAAATATAACTTAATTCTAACATATTCGTTACAAAATAGCGGCATGACAATTTTCAAATGAGATATAAATATTGATGCTTGGAAGCATCTGGTTGAAACTAGTGACATCTATAAGAATCAAAAGTCACTTTCTACACGACACCTATGTATTAGCACACTTTTTATTTTAAATGTAAAAAATTGTTTTGGTACTAGCTTTCGATAATCTAGGTAGGAAAATAAAGTCAAGACGAAAGTTTTTATTAAAATTTTATTCAATAAAAAGTTCGTTTAAGGTTGTTCACCAGTAGGCATAGATTTTATAATATCAGAATTTCCAGGATCTGTGATAGAAAGAGTACAAACACGGAAGTATTTTCCACATGCTGTACCCAATTCTATGTTATTTCCAATGTAGTGATGCACACCTGTCTTTGCCAACATGGCATAATATTCTATCTCTGATTTCCTGTCAAACAAACAAAACAAATATCTGTAGCTTACGAGCCATTAATATGTGTGGGATGTCTCTGCACTTACGAGCAGAGACGTGAGACTACTCCGTAGGACTCCTATTATAAGCAATATGAAATATATAAAATTTAAAAGAAAGCTTTTTAACATTCCATGTAAAAGGCTATTTCATATTGTTCATATTGCTCATACTGCAGTTATTGAAGGAGTACTACATCTCAGTCTCACCTTAAAGGTGCAGCATTATTTGCTATGATGACCAATTTTGCCTTTCCTTGCCGAAGAGATTTCAAGGTTTGCTTGTACCCCAAGACATATTTTCCCGATTTCATAACCAGGGCCAACCTGGAGTTGATACCCTCCTGGGATTTTTTCTAAATACGAACAAATACATACTTATTAGAATTATAACCTCTAAAAAAACATTAACGCTATTAAAGAGCTATTCGATCTTATCGGATATTTTTTAAAAAATATTTAATTTCAAAATTACTTAAAAGCAAAATACTAAACTTACTATTGTGTCTACGTATTGTTATATTATACTTTAATCGAGAAGAAATAATTGTTTAACATGTGCTTTGCAAATTGAGCAGCGCACGTGTGTATTTGAGAAAGTATATTCACCTGTTTCTTTTGGGCCACCATTATTTAGCGAAAATGCTGCAACAAATATTTAAATATATTTGTTAAAACGTAGATGTAAATTATTGAACAATATTGAAATATTTTTGCATTACCTGTACAGCACGTCTAACGCCACAGAACACGATATACGTGAAAAAGGCAGATACTCATGTGACTACACTCGAGTCGTCATTACCACGAAATATATAAATTACGTAGAGTAGTATTTCCACTGTATGATATGTATTTCCTTTCTTTTTTACATTTATTATATTTTTTTATATTTTCAGAATTCGTATGTTATTTATTATTCTGTTCATTTATACTTTGCAATAAAATACATCTATATTTTGCAATAATTAGAAAAATATATAGACGCATAAAAACTTGACAGCAATAAATATGTAACATTCAAGTCATAAGTTAATGAAAATGTAATTACAGGAATCTAATAATTTAAGTAAAATTTTATTAATATTTTATTAAATATTGTGTAACTTGACTCTCCTTTTGTTTTATTAAATTAATTACTCGCAAACCCTTATGAAGTATCTTAAGAATACATTTATTTTATTAATCATCAAACTGAACAAATCTTGGACAAAGTATATTGCAGAATTTAAAAAAAACAATAATCGAAACGTATAATAAAATAAAATAAAGAATGTTACGCCTTTCAGTAAATGCGATAACGGAGAAATGCAATTGAAATATTGCAGATATTATCAGGTATCAAGTGTTATCACGGGTGAGGCTCTTCACCCGTGATTTGTGACTTTAATCCTTTCTGTATACTAAACTATTACATTTTGTATACACATATCTACAATACATATCTACAATAGAGAGAGCTTTAGCTTTCGCAGATTTTTTTTCTTTTACAAATTTTACCCTCATATACATATTCCGCTATGGAGATAGTTAATCTGTTGATTATAAGTCATATTTAGTTAGATAGGCTGCTCTGTACGCGATGAATTTTTTTATTTGACCATTGTAAGTGTAATCGATTGTATTTCGAATTCTTCAGTTCAAAAATATGAAACTCGCGGAAGATTTGCGCTGGACATGCGAGATTAGCATTGTCTCTATCTTCCCTGATAACAAAGCAGAGTGACAAAGGTCCGTTCTGTTCGCGATTAAAGTTTGGGTAGTACTTGTCGAAATAGGTGGTAATATTGTATTTACGTATTGGTTCATTTATCAAGCTCATAATTTGCATAAATGATGTTAAATAGTTGACGTCGTTTCGACGTTATCCACGTCAGTCTCTCAAATGCTATGCAAACTTGTGAACATATGCTTTTGTTTAAAATAAGATAATATCGCATATTTTGGCAGAGAATACATGTAATAACGTTATTACAGAATACAAATTGGAAAGTAAAAGAAAATTTTCATTTGGGAATATATTTCCTATTGGTACATCAAAGGTATAACAAATTTAATAAAATAATTAAAAAAAATGTGCGGAAGTATTTTTTTTTTTTTTTTTTTAGAAAAACTGTAGATATTGACTTTTTTGTTCGATGTTTCAGAAGTATTTTGGAGTAACATGGAGCTTAAATGTAAAGTACAAACTTATGATTGGGGAAGATACGGTATTGATAGTATTGTGGCAACGTTAATGAAATCTTCCAACTCAGATTTTATATTAGATGAAAAAAAACCATATGCTGAACTGTGGATAGGTACTCATCCTAATGGGCCTTCATATATGAAAGATTTAAATATATCGTTGGAAGAGTACATAAAACAAAATAGTGATGTGTTAGGAAATGATGCTCAGAAAGTATTTGGTCATCATTTGCCATTTCTCTTTAAAGTGTTGTCTGTGAATAAAGCACTGTCTATTCAAGTACATCCAGATAAGGTATGCACATATGTAGTTATACAGGTAAAATGACTCAATGTTAAACATTGTCTCTTTTCACAGGAAAAAGCGAAGCAGTTGCATCAACAATATCCTACTATTTACAAAGATGCAAATCATAAACCAGAACTTGCAATAGCATTAACACCTTTTGAAGCTCTTTGCGGTTTCCGTCCAATCAGAGAGATACAAGAGTTTCTAAAAATTCTGCCTGAATTGCGTGCTGTAATAGGAGTAGATAAAGTATTTAAATTTATGACAACAGACGAAGCAAATGACACAGAAGCATTGAAAACATGTTTTCACAGTCTCATGACCTGTGATCCCGGATTAATAGCTTTGCAACTTAGGAAATTGCTTGATAGGCTGTCCAATTTGGGTAATTTTTTGGGGTAATTTAATATTTAAGTATTTATTATTTTACTATGAACAAGGACGATGATTTCTTTTAGATGAATCTTTAAGACAAACTTTACATGCTAGTTTGTTGGAAAGACTGTATTCAGATTTTCCAGGAGATGTAGGATGTTTCGGCATTTATTTTTTTAACTTTATAACTATGCAGCCTGGTGAAGCAATATATCTTCCACCAAATGAACCACATGCATATCTTTCTGGTGGTTAGCATTTTATATTTTGTATCGTGTCATCTCTAGGATATAAGTGATATACGTGTTTATAATCTGAAACTATATTTATAGATTGCGTTGAATGTATGGCATGCTCTGATAACGTAGTCCGCGCAGGATTAACTCCTAAATTAAAAGATGTGCCAACGTTAATTGAAATGTTAAGGTACACTTGCGAACCAATTTCTGCGAAAAGATTTCAACCTTCTCGCGAGGACGAATGTACGGAAGTATTTTGTCCTTGTGTACCAGACTTTGCTGTTGCCAAAATAACAGTAAGTTCCATTATAGATTATTCATTAATGATTAAATCTATCAAAATTCTTATCTTTTCTAGATTCCTCCAGGAAGATCATCATACAATATAATTCCAAGAAGCACAGCTAGCGTTTTAATAATCGTAAATGGAAAGGGTGAAATTTCACCGTCAAAGATTCTTTATCGAGGTTCTGTCGTATTTATTCCGGCGAATCAAAAAGTCGGGATCAAAGTCTTATGCGGATGTCACCCAATGTTAATGTTCCAATCTTTTATTAACGTTTAAAGATAGCTGCTGATGTTTGAAAAGAAATGTGATGAAAGAAAATGGTAAATTTGCACACACAAAGTATTACTGCACTTTCGAATGCTTCTTAGTTTAAAGCTAAAAATGTTTTGATCTTCAAATTTTATCAGTAGTTATGAACAGTCAAGAGACTCAAAGAATTATTGAATATTATTCTCGATATCATTCTATTTAATAGAAACATATTTTTCATATTTCAGTAAAGTATTTCATAGTTTATAAGTAGAGTCGATGTTTGGATATAATGCTATGATGCATAAAACTAGAGACATTTGTATTGAAAGCATTTATCATTTACTGATTCCTGCCATGATATGTATTATAATGCATTTTAAACTTCTAACTAATATTCAGATTAAGTACTATTTTTACGGATAAAAAAAATTATCCATTCACCTTTTTTAAATTGAAGAAAGATACACCAATTTATACAGTAATATATTTAAATATTATTTTTTAATTTTGAAACACGTATTTTTATAATTATACTATTTACGGCGATACAACAAATATAACTTTACTATTCATTTCAACAACAGAACACTATATGCGATCAGCTCTAGTCAGTTTATGTTAACTAGTATTTTCTTATTCTTATACACGGGTATATACGGAGGGACTATTTTATTAAAAAACAATATTTTATTAAATATAAGTTGCTTTTTCTGTTATACTATGTACAATATTGAGCAACTTGGCCATATAAAGTCAGCATTTAATAATTATTATTCCATCATGTTTATGGAAAAAAATATTTATTCATATTTATTATAAATAAGGTGGTAACAAGTAACTATTATTTTTTAAATATTTTGATGTTTATGTACAATGTGTTATTTTTTTAAAATATTTATAGATCTTGCAATAATTATTTATTTTAAATAGTACAATTTTTCTTGTATAAAGTATAAATGTACGCTTTACAAATTTACATTTTCTCCTGTTGTAATAGAAAGATCATAATATTTATTCTAGAATCTTCTTGATTGATGCTATTCTTGATTCAACTTTCAATGATTTACATTAAAAAAATAAAGGGACAATTAATTTAATTATTTTAAATATGTCCCCTGTATTGATACGATGCAACGAAATCGGTATAAATATATGTACATCTAAAAAATATTCGTTCAATGTTAATTTTGCATAATCTTAAAGATGAATTTTAAATAAATCAGAAATGCTAAAAAAATATATATATTTCTATACACAAATACCTTTAATTTTAATCATCGTCCGACTCGTCTGCTTTTTTCTGACCTTCAGATTTCTCTTCCTCTTTATAATGCCGATATTCCGGTTTTAATTCCCACATATTTCTGTGAGGATTTTTCAGATTATAATTACAAACTTCGTTCAATATTTCCTTTAAGTACACCTAGTAAAATAAAATAAACAAATAAATAATAATTAAAATTACTATTGCTATATAAATATGTGTACCAATTAACTATAAAACCTGTAAAAAAAGATAGTATAGTATGCACTTACAATTGGTTGCCTCGTAATCTTCACAAGATCTCTTATGTTATAATATTGATGTTTTTCAAATGCAGCAAACAACATATCCAATACCGCATCTTTATCATCTCTCATCTTTTTACCCTCTGCCTTCTTCTTCTCTGCATATTCAATCTATAAGATAATATTGATAAATCAAGATGATAATATTGATAAAATACCTTATGCAAATGTACATCCTTTGTTTCATTAAAAAAAAAACTTACATTGTGTTTGTGATCAGACACAGGTTTGAAATTTTGAACTACCCTATCTAATTGTTGAACTTGTCTCTGGGGGACTGAAGCCCTTTTGATACTTTGTAGTTTCAACTTCATATAACAATTATCAGCTAAAAATAATACACATAAATGCGTAAGTTTACTCCGTAACAAAGTATTTTAAATAATTTAGAAAATCAGCTTTTACCATATGGACGACATTCTAGTTTTTGTACAATCCTTCCCTCCATATAAAGTTTTTCAGTTTCAGGAACTATAGAATCTGAGCTACTTGAAGCTGAAAAAGAAAGAAAAGAAAAAATAGGAATTCATTAAACACATTACAAAGAAAACATCTTTTTAATGACTTACGTGTGACATGAGAGAATACACCTAACATTTGTTTCGTTACTGTCGTAACATCTAACCTATGCTGTTTTGGAATTTCCTCCTCTCCAGCTTCCTTTAATGCTAAAACAGCCTCCGAGAGTCTAAGAGATACTTCCGCTTTCTGACCAGGATTCCTAATATATATAAAGTTAGTTTCAGTATGAAAGTAAAGTTCTGATACTGTGATAATACTAAGTGAAAACGTACTTGGTTATTTTCAATTTGCCAACTTCTATATTGCCAGGTGCTTTCTCCCACTTATTCGCTATGTACTTAGGTACCTTCACTAACCATACACCTCTGCCAGCGTTACTTAAATCCAACTCCTTTTCCACGTGTGGTGTATTTGTAGACATGATTTTACTCTACCGAATCGTTGTATTAAGAATCAGATAATGATTATAAAATGGATAAAACTGTATTATGTGTAATACACGATACGTTTATATCCTGTGAGTTTTAAAATAAAATTACGATGGAGAAATATACAATATATAATAATTCTCAATTATTCTAATTCTATGCTATATTAAAAAAGATGATCATTCACTTTGAAAATAATCCGTCACTCGTATTATTTACACGATTAGGTTAAAAATTACTGACTATAGTGCCAGTGAATTTAACCATTTATAGAAAATGTCTTAGATTGACTACCTGCAGGAAAATGCGGTCACGTCGTTCCATGCGATGCGGATATAAAGCTCGCATAATGAAAAGATAATGATTTGAAGTGTGCTTTATAGAAAGTAGTATTCAAATATACTTGAATTTAATTTAATACTTTGTTCAATTTGATTTTTCCAATTTTTTGAATAATTCTGATCCTAATTTACATGTGGCTTGCGAGAAATTAAATGTTAATTGAACGAGCTATCTTTCATCTGTTAAGTAGAATTTGTAAATTCTTTTATACATGCATTTTCTATGATATATAGGAAGAAAATTGACGGTTCAATTGTAGAAATATAATTATAAAAGTTCGCAAATTAATCCTCCCGATTAGTTTTTTTTATAAATGAAAATTTGGTCGATTCATGGACAGAATTATATAGTGTGACAAAGAGCGCTAAAGATAGGAATAGATTTTAGTTCCATCGTTTCATCGCTATGCGGCGCTAGTATTTCAGTGTCCATAAAACACATCTTTATTTGTAAAAGAAATTAATTAAGGATTAAAAGGGATTAATACATTTGTAGTTGATATTTATAGTTACATTATAGCCTAATTGACACCTCAACATTCTTCCTTCAAGCGATTAATGCAAAATGTAATCTACGATTTTAGGTTATTTTTCTTGTATTAGGTTATATTTTCATTTGTATGTAGAACGTGCAAGAGAAATTATTCTTTGCCTGAAAGTGTTTCTAATTAGTATGTAAGTGATCTTTTTCTTGTAGAAAATAAGATGGCATCCACGTTTGTAGTTATAACCCGACAAATATCGACGTCATCGAAATGTCATGGTAAACGTAATTTTCGTATGATTACGCTGTACAATAAACAGGGTAACCGTGCATATAAAGAAGCACGAGCCAAGGATCCACATTATGATATTCCTATTGACAGTATGATCTCTTACATTTTTTAGTGGTCGCCATGGTTTGATGATACAATTTGTTTGGTAATTAATGAACACTTTCAGGAAGAGGTGTAAAGCCAACAGGCAGATGGAACGGCAATCAATGGGTTAACATACCAGAAATGATACCAGAACTTGTTGTTCCTTCTCTGAAAGACTTTCATTTAAAGCCATACGTTTCTTATAGAGTTCAGGATGTCAACAAGCGTGAATTCACCGCTAAAGACTTGTTTGATTTGCACTATGCTAATAAAATTAAGAAAGACTTCCAAGAGGGTCAATTAGATCCAAATGGCGAACCATTGAATCCCAGTGAATATGAAAAACTGACACCCACAGAAGCTAGAAACCAGGCTGAGAGAACTGGTACAGATATTTTCGAAATGGAAATAAAACCGAAAACTTGAGTTTAACTTGAGTTGTAAATTTAAAAAAAAGAACTAGGATAAATAAAATAGCTTTGTAATCTTATAATTTGCATAATGTTTTATTCAATATGCTCGTACGCGCAATGTATACATTTGTCGACAGTTTTGTTATTTATAAACAGTACTTATTTACCATCGTCCCTAAATTTAAGAAAAAACCATACATTAATTTGGTACAAAACATCGCAAGTAGAAAAGCGGTCTTCTCAATTTTGAATAGAATATACGTCATGTTTTCATTAGTTTTCGTGTAATTATATTATTTTTCAATGCTTTTTTTTAAAATTAAATATTAAATTAATTGATGGTAAATAATTACTTTACAAAGTGTCTGTACGCATCAATTGGACAGTACGTCGCGAAACAATAATTTAATGTTGTTTTTGCAAATGGTTTCACTGCTGGTAAAAATTATTTTGTAAAGTTAAATAAATTTATTTTATTACACCGATAAATCAGTGACACGATCTATCTCAAGATGATTCCTGTTTCACGTAACTTCGAATCTATCATTACGAAAAAGACACGGATGGAAATATGCCAAAACCGATTTTCAATTCCTGAGTTTCTATAAAACAGTTTTTCGGAATGTTTTTTCTTTTTTTTTCGAGAACAATGTGCCAGAACAAGATCTCGCATGATTATGCTAACTTAACAGCTATTTTTTTTACTTATCAAAAGATTTTTGAGCGAAGTTTGATTGTTTTTGTTGGGTAAAAAATGGCGGAAAATTTGAATATTAAAGTCGTTGTCAGTTGTGCGCGGCCGGTATTGCTTCCTACTGACTAGACTACTAAAACCTAATACATATTTGCTTTCAAAAAGTGCTGTATTCGTATCAAAATGTACAAATATGTTCCTTCCCTTACTTAATGATAATCGTGCACATAAAGCAAACCGTTTCATTTTTATTCCAAGTAAAATGGCAACTTTGTACTTTATGCAAAATGGCATCGTTAACTATTGGTGCAATTTCTAATTTATGTTGAAAATGATAACGTACTATACAAAACGTATAATTCAAAATATGAACAGCCATTGCCATTTGTTAAAATACAAATATATACAACAATTTTATTTAAACATCTTTACAGAATGCAGCACTTTTTTTTTTTACTTTTTTAAACAGCAGCTACTATTTATTACTATTTATTGTTTTTATTACTTTTTAATTTTCTATAACGATCATGATGAAGAGTGGAATGATGAAACACTTAGTTTTGTACAACATTATTAGAATAGTTATCAATAAAAACGTGTAACAAAAAACTTTAACGTGGTTCTCTTTCTTCCTTTCTCGCTCTCGTTCTCTCTCTCTCTCTCTCTCTCTCGCTCTCTCATTTTACCAACTCCACTCTTCAATAAATTGCATAGAAAAGCATAAGTGGCATAGTTCTTGCATTCAGTTCTACACAATGTTTACACAATCTCAAGTGTTTCTGTGAAGTGAAGATTATCATCGTGCCTCTATCTTACATTATGACATATTTATAATTGTTCTTTTATTTGAGCACTGATTCTTCTTATTTCGTTTTCTAAATTTTACTGTGGACTGGATACATCTAGCTGACTTAGCTATCTCGAACTCTCAAATGGAAGTTACAAAATTCATAAATTAATCATTGAATGCATTCAGATTTTTGTATATCACCCTATGATTCTATTGCGTTTTAATACAAAAGTAATAGACACGCACGTTCTCATCATTATATGATAATTTGCTGAAATGTATTCAGGAAGCACATCAAAAGCACTCTTCATTAATTGTCATTAAAATGTGCACGCGTATACACATTGTACTTCCAATTAAATATAGCCATTGAAAAGCAAGACATATGCCACTTGCTCATGAATATAAACTCGGTTGGTGTTTTCTCTTGTTAATTATCAGTCTATGATATAATTGGATATATTTGACTGATAAAATCAGCCAGTTAATAAGGCAGGCGCACGTGTTACTACATGACAAAGATTCTTTAACAATGCTTACATTTTCGTTATATATATACGATATATGCATGTATTTTTAATGAATGAAGTATAAGAATGTATAAAGATATGTGATAACGTATGATGCTCAAAGTATACTGATCGCAAAAACCGAATTTCATTAAAATCTTTGACATTTAGTAACATGTACCTTCCATTTAATCAAAGATTTTGTGTATGAAAGCTAGAATATATCACGGAGGAAACAGTTCTACAATGAAATTTACACAACATTCTTCTTGAATACTTAAAATATATATAATAAAATACATAATTATATAAATAAAAATACTGATATGGAAAGACTAGGAAGGCAATACTGCTTACTGTATTTCATGTATCTAATCTAGTCTTTCAGACTCAAAATCTCCAATACTAAAAATACAACAGGGTTAGGTGTTCATTCCATTGTATCTCCAACGTTTTCGAAGATGGTTGAATGAGGGTTGCTTCCAGTGGGCCACAAGAAGCCACCTACACTGCCAGGTGGTAAATATGATGCTCCTCCACTGAGGCCCACCTGATATATTTTCTTCTTTAAATTATTTACATTTTGTATGTCATTTCTGTATTTAATATCTTCATTACAAAATGTTAAGAAATAAAATCTAGGAAGCCAAATAAGGGGAAAGGTGCTACAAATGATATATGCATTTTCCAAGCTTAATGTTTAGGTGTTTTAACATTGCATTGTTCAAGGGTTCTTCGATCGCAGTTGTGCTAATATATATGTTCTTTACGTTGCGTGGTTGTTGAATCATGTAATCGGTGCATATGTCGTGTTATTGTTCGTGTACATAACAGGCAAGTAAGTTGTAAACTATTCAAATTTCTATTGCGCACAGTTATCAAAATAACCATTTCATTTTCTACTTCTTTTACTTTTAGGTATACTTTTAGGTATATATACAATAGTCCAATCATTTCTTATTGTTGAAAAAGATACGTACTATTTTGTTAACTGTACAGAGACGTTCAATTGAGGGTTGGTACATGCACAGAAGTAAGGCAAATTAGAGTGAACAATAAATTGCCAAATTAAAGAAAAATAATTATTTATTTGCATCTAACACAAATAATTGTGCTTTCGTATCACAAATAACGTCTAATCGCTAATATCATAAACAATACTAATATTTACATCAATTCATTGTTGTGAACATGATACACGTTCACAACAATGTTAACATTATGAAAGGAACAAGTAACATAATACTCTATGTTTGAGTCCGAATATAGGTACGCAATTTTGGCACGATTTAAATTTACTCCAAAAGAACAATGACGTCATGGATCGTTGGACAGATACCAACAAGTTATTTTGCGTTCTTTCATTTCGACCCGATAACTTTTTTTTTTTTATTAGACAGTTCAACGCGAACGATTTTTTAAATTTCTATTTATAGAATTACCTGTTGGCTCCACAGCAGTGTCCTTTCTGCTAACTGACAATCTGCTGCAAGTCGAGATGGCAGACTTTTCCATCTTTCTTCATCTCGTTTTCTTTCTCTATCAAAGTCTCTATCAACATGTCCCTGAGATAAAGGTGGTAAGATCTGTGTTCTTTGAGCTAATTTATAACTGTCCTGTCTCGGTACGTGATCAGCACGTCTACCCGTGGTACTCGTTGATACTGGTATCGGAGTTGGACTCCCTCCACCTCTATGTCTATGGTATAAGTTTCGTTTCTGTTGCAACATACGCTGCTGCACTAACAGCTGCAGCTGTGTACTGGAGTCGCCACGTATTTTGAACTGTGTTTGATTTTCTGGTGGTGTAGATGGTGGTCTCAAATGAACAAGATCTAAATGGCCTCTAGCTTTCCCAGAATCTGTGAAAGCAAAACAAATGTCACGACTTCGATCATCACGACGAAAAGTTTGTACGTGCAGTTGAAAAGATCTTTATAATTCGGCACCTTGAATACTTCGCTGCTTGGTCGGTCTGTCTCCTCCGCCTTGTTGACAGAATAATAATCTAGGTCCGCCATCTGAAGCTCTACGACCTTGAAAAACTCTCGATATTCTACCGGTAATTGGCGATGGGCTCATTGGTGGCGGAGGCGTGCAAGAGGGCAGGCTACTTGTAAATGAATTTGCCCCTGAGTAGTCTGGTGGACAACCAGAATCAAAACTAGATTCAAAAAGCTCGGACGATGAACTGCCGCTACCACCCGCAATAAACAGTGTCGTTCGACTAGGAGGATCAATAGAATCCATAAGTGGGGTATCAAAATGCTGTTGGTAATCACTTAATCTTCGATTGACTATTTGACTGTCAATTCGTTGACTGATATCATGATCTAGGCCTAGTCTATGTTCCTCGAGTTTAATTTGAGCTTCTCTCAATTCATCACCGCTTGGACCTTCCTCCAAATCACCTTCCGCGCTACAGCATCCTTCGTCAGTTGAAGAACTAGTTGAACTAAATCTTTTCCCTCCTCGAGTCGCGTCTTCTCTTGTTCTAAAAATAATGCAAATTCCCCTATAAGATATTGTAATTACTTGACAAACGGATAAATATTGATGAATATGAAGATTTTTTTTTATTGGACTTCTGTCTCGTTTATGCGCTGCATTATTTTTATAAATCTTTTTAAAAATAACTACATGTAAAAATTACATGTAGAATCATGAATTATGACATAACGAAAATTATATAAGGCGAACGTCGGTGTAAAAACAAGAGAAGTTCACTGCAGATTCAGTGATAAGGAATTATAACTCAAGATAAAAGGAAAAACAATTGAAATAAAATGAAAGAATTACCAAAAATAAAGTGACAGCAAAGCACTTCCAATCCAACCTGTCCTGACAAAATCTTCAATACATGCATCACCGTGAATAAAGATCAACGTTCCACTAAGCTATCACTGTAAATAAAAATTATACAATTAAAATTTAATTTTTTACGAACTCTTTCAACGGGCAGGATTGGAAGATAAGAAGACTGTTATTTTAATGAAAATATCTTATAAATAAAAATTACTGTAAAAATACTAACGTTTAAAATAACATTAGCGAAGTAAAGTAAGTGTACCTCGATTTGAATTTGTCATCTTTTGTTCTTGCAACGCTTGGCCAACAAGTATTGTTTGCTGTGCTGCTGACACGATGTTGCTTTAACCTTTCCAACAATAAGAAATAAATAGCAGCATGATGATCGTAACTACTATTCCTTAGTGACTGAAAGAAGTAAAAGCTTCGTTTAGAAAATACAAATTATTTTAAAACTATATTTTTTCTTTCTGTAATATTACAAATAGGTATATATATATGTATATATACCTCTCTGGTTCTTGTGATGTCTATGCCTAAACTATGCATAAGTCGAAGTATTTGTTCATTTGGTTCTTGGATGGACGAAGACGATGATCTGGTTATAATCATTGAACAAATAGTGTCTGCTGATCCAGCCATCCATCGATGTCTCTTTATTTGTGGAATGGTATATCGCTTTGTAGGCTCAAGAACCAGCATTTTACGTATTAAGCTTTCACAATCTGCAATAAAGTAGTTAAAATTCTATCAGATAAGATTAAACTGAACATCCAGAGAACTTTCAAATAATTGAACAGTAAAAAATACCTGTACTCATAAAATACGGGATTCTAAATCTTCCACTCAAAACGCGATCTCTTAAAGACTGAAGAGTAGATCCATCAAAGGGCAGTGCTCCACATACTAACACGTATAATACAACACCTAAACTCTGCAATAATAAAACCACAGTGTCGTAAACTATTTTCACTACGCGTTACATGTGATGTAAACACATTGTAAGCTGCTTACCCACACATCAATTTCAGGACCAGCATAGTGTTTCCCTCTAAAAACTTCTGGCGCCGCGTAAGGAGGGCTTCCACACCATGTGCTCAATCTCTCCCCAGGTGAGAATCTATTGCTAAAGCCAAAATCAGCAATTTTCACGTTCATCTGCGCATCTAAGAGTAAATTTTCAGCTTTGAGATCACGATGCGCTACACCCGTCGCGTGGCAGTATTCAACCGCAGAAAGTATTTGAGCAAACGTTGCCCTGGCCCTCGGTTCTCCCATTCTCCCGTATCTTGCGATATAATCAAAGATCTCACCCTTACTTGCGTATTCGCACACCTAACGAGAGAACACACAAAACTCTGTTTTCTCTGTTTCTAAATTCTTGGAACTTGATTCAAAACATTGTTCAAACGTACCATGTATATCATATTCTTTGTTTCCATTACTTGGTACAACTTGACGATGTGTGGATGTTCCAATTGCTTCATTATTTCTACCTCTCTGTAAACTTTTTCGAGATTAGTGGGATCCAATTGTGTTTTATCAATTATTTTAATAGCCACCTAAAAGAAAAAAAAGAAAAGAAAAAAAAAAATAAAAAGAAAAAAAGAAAGAAAGAAAGAGGAAGAATTAGATTGAAACGAAGAAAATAGCAAACGAGTGTTGTACGTTGAAATAAATCATATCTACCTCTGTCTTGGTAATGCGATGTCTAGCTAATTTTACCACTGCAAAGTTCCCTTTACCGATGGTGCCTTCGATATCGTAAAATCCCACGCGAATCTGTTTCTTCCCTTGTCCAACACCGGAATCCATTTTTATCGGAAAATCAATTTACCAACGAACGATCGTGTCCTTCGAATTTCCCCTCGTGCAAGTTTGAAATCACTGGAAAATGAGAAGACACGCGTGCTTTAGTATGTGTTTGAATCGACATTTCCTCGTTTCCTCGTTTGTCGCGACATAAAGTCTTTTCATTCTCTCGAGCAGTCTGTTTAACAACGGCGATGCATTTTCGTTGTCTTTTTCTCTAACGCTAGACAGTGCGTGGAGTGTCCCGTACACGAAAGTTCTACGGGACAAGAAACTCGACTCGAACAATACGCGGCGATCGAAGAGAAGAACATTGTCAACGGTTCGGCGGTTCAGCGGTTCAGCGCTCGTATGCGCAGAACGACGCCGTTGTTCCCCTCGGAACGTTTCGAAAGCCGAGGGAGGCTCTTCCTCTCGCGAATGTGCAAAAGCTTCCTGCAACAAGTACAATAGGTATTCCGAGAGCTGACGTCACGGATCGACAACGACCTCTTGCCTATCGACGGGTCCAGGATCGATACCCGTCGATAGTCCTCGATAAGAGGGAAGAAGGAAAGAAAATGACGGTACGCGTGATAAATGGACAAAGGGAAAGAGAGACCACGTTGAAATAGTCGAACTCAGTTTTGTGAACTCCACACGAGCGCGGCACGATACGATACAAGTGTAATACGGCTTGCTGGTGACAACTGCGCTCGCTACTTACGATTCGATCCTCTGTCCCGAATTACCGGGCACGGCACGCTCCGGACCGGTCGTGGAACCGTCGTAGAAGCGAGAGAGTCGCGTTGGCGCTGCCGACCTCGACGGGTGCGTAAGGCCGGAGAGCCGGTGCCATCGGTAAGCCAAAAAAAAGGTTGTCCTTCGCGTTCACGAGATTCTCGTATCTCGTTTCGAAGTGGCGGTCGGTCCTACGACGGGAGTCGTAAGAGCTTCGCGTGATGCGGCGGTTCGATACCGACTGACCGACGGCCATGTTGCTACCCCCCTGCTATGCTAGAGTCGCCGGCCTCGTCACTCTCTCTCTCTCTCTTTAGATTCGCCTCTTTCTTTCTCTTTAGATTCGCCTCCGCCCCCTCGTATCCCCTTCCCCTCGTTCTGCCATTCTTAGCGTACACTTCCACCGTGTATCCACCCCCACTACCGCTCTCGCGTGCGTCGTTCCCCCTCCCCACCGCGCCGCGTCGCAACACCAGCGCACGCGCACACACACACGTTATCTTCGACAATTGACGTCAACGTACGTGCTACTATCGGCTCGTCGTTAATTGTTCTTGGGTGTAATTGCAAGGCAAATAACTCGTGTGCCACCACGTGGTCGGTTAGTTGCTGACATCTCTCCCCCCCCTCTCTCTCTCTCTTTTTCTGTCTGTTTGGTTTACTCTTTCCTCGAATGATTTCTTTTTTTTTTCTCTCTCGCGTTGATAAACTAAACGATTACGTGCACGCCGCCGACGCGATTCATTCGTACGTTTTAATCGTTTTTAATTTCGAGATTTCGGCCGAGGAAAGTGGCATTCGGTTAGTTGGTACATGGTTAATTCTCGCTGATACGATTTTCCGAGGATGTAGCATAATAGTACGATGTACTAGAAACTTTTTTACAAATGTATCACGTCTGTCGTGTCGGAATAGTACATTCAAATAGCAACGGGGATCTTGAGTCTCATCAAATCCTCAAGATAATCAATTTAATCACTAGAACTACCAAAATGGCCAAAATGACTAATTTTATAATATATTTTGCATTTTGTATTTCATACGATAATGATGTGTACTTAGTGCATTATAGTTAGTAACCTAACCTAGCTGAATCCAAATTCCAGTGATATTTCTTAAATTGTATACTAATTATTTCTCTCTTGGGGAGTATAACAACTAGAATTACCAGAATGGCCAAAATGACCAATTAATAATTTTTGTTAGATATTTCATAGATATAAAACGGTGTATTTTTAGAGACTTAAATGATTGTAAAATACAAAGCTTATGATAAATAAAAGCTTGTGCAATTGTATTATCAAGATTTTACATTAATCTGTCTCTGCATGGAAATTTTATGCTTGTCGGTAATTCCAGTGTTAAATTCTCTCTCTCTCTCACTCTCCCTCGAAGGAATTATATATGTATTTCGTAAGCGAAATTTCGCTTTCGTCAGTGTGATTCTACTTTACGTTTATGCCATCGATCGATTATGTTATCGTTTGACGATTATATAAATCACTCTGCTATTTTTAGGTTAACGCTCTGTGTACAAATAACCTACGTACTTCCTGTCAATCATCGGCGATCATTTGTCCGTCAATCGTCATCGACGGATCGGAATAATTATCGCCGCAACGAGTGATTACCGGTGACTTCTTTTTTTTTTCAAAGGAATTGACGTCAAAGCTGAGTTTTCCATCAGAAGCGCTTTTTTTCTCACTCTTTTTTTTCCTTCAGTCCACGAATTACGTATTTCACGAACTATGCTTGAGATTAGGGAGTCGGTTGCGTCGGAAGAAGAGGGAATTGTCTCGAGGGGAGTAACAAACATAATTGCACGACGTTTTCGTTCGCACGCGTTATGGGTCAAGGAAGACCTTTCGAAACTTTCTTCGCGTTCGTTATCAAAATTCGCCAAGCGTCGAAGAAAAACAAGGATACACATTACGTTGCTGATTAATTAACTGATACACACACACACACATATGTGTTTCTCTCGCGGAATATTCAACATTTTGATTATTTCACTTATCATGTTTACCACGATTCTATCTACAAGTGTGCATATTGAATCTTCATTTTTAAAGATGGCCGTCTGTTTCAAATTAAGATTACTGTATGTGTAATTGAAGATATATCAAGCTTAAAATGGTATACATTTTCTTGAACTTGAATATTTTTGCATGTTTTTCTGAATTTATATAATATTTAAATATTTAAATATTATATAATTTAATAATTTAACTTTTAATTAAATATTAAATATTATATAATTTATAAATTAAATAATTTAATAGTTTATAATTTATATAATTTAATAATTTAACTTTTAATTAAATGTTAAATATTATATAATTTATAAATTAAATAATTTAATAATTTATAATTTATATAATTTAATAATTTAATTTTTATAATTAAATATATAATTTATAATTTATAAAATTTAATAATTTAACTTTTATAATTAAATATATAATTTATAATTTATATAATTTAATAATTTAACTTTTAATTAAATATATAATTTATAATTTATTTAACTTAATAATTTAACTTTAGTTAAATATATAATTTAATAAATATTAAATATAATTTATCATTTAAATAATTTATATAATTTAATAAATATTTAAATATTTTTATCATAAAAGTCATATCACGTACGTATTCATTAGTAATAACGTACCGATAGTGCGTCAACCATTTATCGAGAAACTTATTCTGAGAAAGTCCATACCCTTGGAAGCTAGCTTCGTCATACATATATATTATTACATATTTTATGCTTTTAATTATTATATATATATCTATATAACTTTTTGCGCGTTCGTCTGAATGACACAAACGTATTCAAGCAAATGCATGCAAATGCATAACGTGGTGTATTCGAGTCGCAATATGTAACTGTGCACTAATTTTAATTACGTCACAAACTGGTATTATGCGAGGCACATTAATCTGAAATCCATAGATTAGACTTTTACCAACACAATTCTGTTTATCTTGGAGGATTAATGCAGTGAAATTGCGCCTATCACGTTTCACCTTCAGCCAGTTGAGTAAACACATATATATCCGTTTCTTTTCACGCAGAGATCAGGCCAACACATCCGCGAGTAACTTCACGCTGTTTATGATGCGTTTAGGATCGGTTTGCTCATCTTGCTTGTACTTCTAACTCGTGTATTTTTTTATTAAATTCCTTTAACCTCTTCCCAAAATTGCAATATTTTCTCAGTCTTAAGTATATTGAGATATTACCCAGGCGAAGCAAATAATAAAGTAACCTTAGTAATTTCTATCCAGTGATACACCGACGAATTTAAAATGAAGACGAATTATCGTATACGGTTTGGTCACTCGTTATGGTCCGCGAACCAGTTACTAGTGCAGGAGGTTAACTCCATTTATTTCATTCCATCTTTTCGATGCTTTTCCGCACGCTTGGTATAATCGGTGGTTGCCACCTGCTTGGAAAATGAAATATTCATGAACAAAATGTAACGATTGGACGAAGGTTGCACAAGAGATTTTCCGCACATGGATGGTAACGATGCTGCGCGGTTTATCTAGCGTTAACGTTTATTAAAGTTACACGCGTTGCGTGACGTTCGTCCAAAGATCTCCACGTGTATTTACAGAACGTGTTTCTAATAATTTAAGCGCGTCGGTTCTGCATAATCCCCCGGCCGGGTTACGCCTACGATCCCGACCGAGGCAGAGATAGATAACGACGGATAATAGGACGCAAAATGACGGGCAACTTGGTCCACGGCTGTCTCTGCTTTTATCTAACAGCGATGTCATCCTTTTCTACGTGTAATCTACGTAAATAATGATAGTTTCGCCGGAAGAATGCTCGCAGATACTTTTAGGAGCAAAAATAAATCCGGAAAAAATTTTTTATATGGTGGTCACCGAATGAACGACTGAATAAAACGGAAATAACTTTTAGAAACATATGTTTTTTTTAATTATTTGGAAATATAATTTATAATTTTATAATTTATATTTATGTAAAATTATAAATATAAAATTTATATAAAATTTACTTATATAAAATTATAAATTTATATAAATATAAATTATAAAATTATAAATTTATATAAATATAAATTATAGAAATAAAATATTATAAATTTATATAAATATAAATTATAAAAATAAAATATTATAAATTTATATAAATATAAATTATAAAAATAAAATATTATAAATTTATATAAAAAAAATTATAAATTATATAAAAAAATTATAAATTATAATTATAAAATTATAAATTTATATAAATATAAATTATAAAAATAAAATATAAATTTATATAAATATAAATTTTAAAATTATAAATTATATAAAAAAATTATAAAATTATAAATTATAATTAAAAAATTATAAACATTTATATACATTTGTAACTTATATAAATTGTATTATAATTTATAATTTTTTTTCAATATTATCAACACAAAAGGAAAATAAAGAAGATTGAAAATGAACAAGTTATGACTTTCTTAGTTTTTCAGTGGCCACCTTGTACTCGTCTCTCGAGAAGTACCAAGAAAATGTCGACGAGGTTCTCTTTTCATTTCTTTTTCACTACACACGCTCTTTACGAATTAACGAATCATCGCGAAGCAATCCACGAACCCGAGGAATCGTGTCCTCCGTGCGATTTATTTGGGTTAGAGATTTATGTGTGTAATCGCAGTTCAGGCCGACCTGGCGTTTTCGAGCGTCATCGCGCGTCTTTCATCGACGTATTTTCGGCATCGTGCCACCGGCCGGTTGGTGTGTAATATGCTCTCCAAAGTGCGTCATAATTAAAACAGCCGGACCACGGCCACGCTCGTGCTCGTCGAGAGTTTATGACGATCGCGGAAGCGAAGAATCACGTCGTGATGCGAAATTTCCTCTCTCGAGTTGGAAGTGCTGTTGCTCTCCCCTCTCTTGTCATCCTCGAGAAATCCGAATGGATAAACTTCTTTCTCATTTTTCCCCTCTTTACATTTTTTTTTTCTTTCTTATACACCTTTTTTTTTTATTTTACGTTTTATTTTATTTATTTTATTTATTTTACGTCTTATTTTATTAATTTTATTTATTTTATTTATTGTACATTTTAAGTTTAGGAAAGTGCTTGGTCTTTATTGTTTTCTTTCCGTCTTCCTCTGTATTTTTTCCCTGTTTTTCGAACCATGCTCCATTTCTTCTTTATTTTTCGATCGTCTCCTCTCTCAATCTCCCGTCTCTTTTTTTTTTTTTTTTTTGGATATTTTCATCATGTTTTTCCTCTTTTCTCGTTCCTCCACTCCTATTTTGTTGTCCATTCTGTTTCACTTTTTAAAAATATTTTTCTCCTCTCCCGAATATCTCCGTCTCGTTCCCTTTTCTTCCTTTCTTTCGTCTCCTTTTTTATTTCGATAACAAAATTGCAGTCAGTGATCTCGAATTTATCGAATTCGTTTTCTCTGTCCGAGATCCATTTCAATTCATTCGAGACGAATTATTATAAACTAATAATTACTATAAATCATTATAAAATTATTATAAAAAAATATAATTATTATAAAATAATTATAAATGATAATAAATTATACAATAATTATTAAAATTATTATATTAATAATTGAAAATTATATAATAATTAAATAATTATATTATATAATTATTTAAAAAATTATTAATAAAAAAATATAATTATTATAAAATAAATATAAATAATAATAAATTATAAAATTATTATAAAAAATATAATTATTATAAAATAATTATAAATGATAATAAATATACAATAATTATTAAAATTATCATATTAATAATTAAGAATTATATAATAATTAAATAATTATATTATATAATTATTAAAAAATTATTAATAAAAAATATAATTATAGAATAATTATAAATTATAATAAATTATACAATTATTAAAATTATTATATTAATAATTAAGAATTATATAATAATTAAATAATTGTATAATTAAAAAATTATTAATAAAAAATATAATTATTATAAAATAAATGTAAATAATAATAAATTATAAAATTATTGTAAAAAAATATAATAATTATAAAATAATTACAAATGATAATAAATATACAATAATTATTAAAATCATCATATTAATAATTAAGAATTATATAATAATTAAATAATTATATAATTATTAAAAAATTATTAATAAAAAATATAATTATTATAAAATAAATGTAAATAATAAATTATTATGAAATTATTATAAAACAGTATAATAATTACAAACGCCGTGTTTTCTATGCGTCTTCGTCACGAGTCGAAAGCTGCGACTCATTGTTGATTTCCATTCTGGTATCTATTAGAATTGCAACTTGATTTAGCAGCGCGCACGGTGTGTCAAAGAAACAGTGCATCGACATCTTTCTATTTACGATCGGGATAGAAATCGAAAGAAAGAAAGCTACCGCATAAGCTGTTAGCATTGTTAGAAAATCTAGTAATAGGATCGGGATAATAGGATTACGAAGATTGATCTTAAACTAAGACGCCCGCGCGAAACAACGCGCGAAGAAACTTATGGTTGGAACATTCTTTTCCTCCGGCACGTACTGCGTTGACAATTTTCGTCTATTTCATCTATTTAATTTGCCAATAATTTGATCTAAAGGCTAAAAGAAACACTCGTTCATTCGCAGTGCTCGCAATTACTATCTCCAAACACAAATATTTTTACAAAATTATGTTAACAATTATTATATTATATAAATATATTATAAATTGTAAATTATTACATTACTAAAATTATAATAATTTATAATTTTAAATTATAATAAATTTAAGTTATTCTATTAAGTTATTATCAAATTATTAAAATTATAATATAATAATTTATAATTTTAAATCGTAATAAATATAAATTACAAATAATTATATTAATTTTAAATAATATATTTTAATGTATTATAAATTATCATATCATTAAAATTATAATGTAATAATTTATAATTTTAAATCATAATAAATATAAATTACAAATAATTATATTAATTTTAAATAATAATATAATTAAATTATTATAAATGATCATATTATTAAAATTATAATGTAATAATTTATAATTTTAAATCATAATAAATATAAATTACAAATAATTATATTAATTTTAAATAATAATATAATTAAATTATTATAAATGATCATATTATTAAAATTATAATGTAATAATTTATAATTTTAAATCATAATAAATATAAATTACAAATAATTATATTAATTTTAAATAATAATATAATTAAATTATTATAAATGATCATATCATTAAAATTATAATGTAATAATTTATAATTTTAAATCATAATAAATATAAATTCCAAATAATTAATTATTTTCAAATAATAATATATTTAAGTTATTATTATAAATTATCATATCATTAAAATTATAACATAATAATTTATAATTTTAAACTATAATAAATAATTAGTTTTGAATAATAACATATTTAAATTATTATGAATTATTATACTATTAAAATTATATTAATTATAATCACAAATAACTAATTATATTAACAACTATTATATTATCATATTATCAATTATATTATTAATTCAATTAAACACAATTATTATGCTACCAATTCAATTCAAAATGTATAATACAATCACACAAATATTAAACGATCGATTCAATCATACAATGATAATTTTAATCGTACAATGGTTAATAGCAAAAAAAGAAAAATGCAATTTTATAATGTCACCGGAAGAAAAATAAATTTTATAACGTAAGAATGTGATAATTGCATAATGGTTTGTAAAAGGAACGTGATTATATAACGAGAATGAAAAAAAAGAAAAACACTAAACTGCGGATAAAGAAAAATTGGTAAGAAGTGAGTTTAAGCAGGGAGGATAACCCGGACCTGAGGTCAGTCCTCTGAAATTTAGCGCGACGCCGTTTTAAAATAGCGGGTGTCACACGCGCGCGTTTCTCATAAATGATTTTTTTCTTTTCGAAAAAATGTACATGCAGTCTCGCAGCTTTCCCTTCCTCCTTTCTTCCCTTCTTCGCTTGTTTATTTGATCGACAAAACGCGACGGCTCGTAGGCGAATCCGCGAGAAACACCGAGTCCAAACTTGAACACAAAGAAGAACGTCCCACAGCGCGCCGCAACCGGGTCGAGTTCGAACGATTTCATTTTTATTATTACACACGGACTACGTACGTACGTACGTTCGTGCAAAGTCATCGTTTCGCCGAGGTTTCGATGTTATCGTCTGTCGTTTTTCTTTCTTTTTTTTTTTTTTTCCCCAGTTCCGTCGATTCAAGACAACGCGTTTTCGCAACGAGACGTTCCGCTTTCCCTTCCGCTTAACTTTCCTCTTCTTTTTCCTTCGCAGCTGGCTCGATTTTTTCACGATTATCTCACTTTTTTCCATTATCTGCGCCACTGTCCATTTGCGAAATCGTCACGAATCGAATCGAATCAATCGTGATTCGTGATTTTTACGTGTCACGTTGTTTGTTTGTCGTTCAGTTTTGCAGCGAGGAATCCACGCGGAAGTGATTGCGCAGTCCTGCGAAGTCTTTTAGGAGACTTTCCGCGGACAATAGCGTCCGTAAATTCTGTTCTGTAATAAAGGCGACGTTAAAGCAGCGGATGGATTAAAACGAAGAGTAATCTTTTGATACTTCTCGTCCGTAAGGGGAATGGAAAGTAATGCGTTGATAAATTCACGCCTCGAGGAAGTCGAATGACTTTGCCGCCGGTTCAACTAGTATTAATGTCATCATCTTCGTCAAAAAATGTATGAATATATATATTTTCGCTGTATTTAGTAAAGTATTAATAGTAATTATTTATGGTGATAAATATAATATAGTATATAATAATTTATAGTGAAATATTAAAATATTAATAAATGTAATAAATGTAATATATAATAATTTATAGTAAAATATTAAAATATTAAAATATTAATAAATGTAATATATAATAATTTATAGTAAAATATCAAAATATTAATAAATATAATAAATGTAATATATAATTTATAGTAAAATATCAAAATATTAATAAATATAATAAATGTAATATATAATTTATAGTAAAATATTAAAATATTAATAAATTACATAAATATAATATATAATAATTTATAGTAAAATATTAAAATATTAATAAATGTAATATATAATAATTGATAGTAAAATATTAAAATATTAATAAATATAATAAAT